>NW_022143075.1:0-18898 GCF_007565055.1 Rhinopithecus roxellana | reverse complement strand
TCGGCCTCCCAAAGTGCTGGGATTACAGGCTTGAGCCACCGCGCCCGGCCTACATTCAGTGATTTTAAGGTTATTTTAAATTAACTGATAGTTTCAGCATCGGTGTCATATTGGTTATGGTTTTATCAAGTGCTTTGTCACTGTGTTTTTTTTTTTTATTGCTTTTTCATATGTCTTGTAAGTTTTGGTTTAAAACCAGACATTCTGTGTAGATTAGTAGAAACTGAAGTAAATACTTTTTATGCCTAAAATGAAGCCCACTTTTCTTGTGCTAGGTCTTTAATTTGGGGGATTTGTGACAATCTGTTCAGGAATTAGGTAGGTTTAAAGTTTGCTGTCGCTATTGTTTCCCTGTCAGAGCCTTCAAATTCTTTAAGTGATACCTCATCTTTGGTGAAGGCTGGTTTACCCGGGTTTCAGTTTGCTTTTTTTTTTTTTTTTTCCAATTTGCTTAACCGTCAGGTTTAAGTCATTCCTTTGTATAGCATTTTAGAGAGGGTCTCTCTGTGCTTTTGTAACTCTCCAATGGTATGCCACTGTTACTTTTTAAAAAAATTTTATTTATATTTTAAGTCCCAGGGTACTTGTGCAGGATGCACAGGTTTGTTACATAGGTAAATGTGTGCCATGGTGGTTTGCTTCCCCTATCAACCCATCACCTAGGTATTAAGCCCAGCATACATTAGCTATTTTTCCTAATGCTCTCCCTCCCCCAACCCCATTTCCCAACAGGCCCCAATGTGTGTTGTTCCCCTCCCTGTGTACCTTGTGTCCATGTGTTCTCATTAACATGCAGTATTTGGTTTTCTGCCTCAGTTTGCTGAGGATAATGGCTTCCAGCTCCATTCATGTCTCTGCAAAGGACACAATCTTGTTTTTCATGACTGCGTAGTATTCTATGCTGTCTATGCACCACATAAAATCAAGAAAAAACAGATGCTGGCAAGGTTGCAGAAAAACAACAATGCTTTTACACTGTTCATGGGAACATAAATTAGTTCAACCATGTGGAAGACAGTGTGGTGATTCCTCAAATATCAAGAATCAGAAATACCATCTGACCCAGTAATCCCATTCACATATGTTCTTGAAGCACTATTCACAATAGCAAAGACATGGAATCAACCCAACTGCTACTGTTACTTTTTTTTTTTTTTTTTAATACTTTAAGCTCTGGGATGCATGTGCAGAATGTGTAGGTTTGTTACATAGGTATACATACATGTGCCATGGTGGTTTGCTGCATCCATCAACCTGTCATCTACATTAGGTATTTCTCCTAATGCTACCCTTCCCCTAGCCCCCCACCACCCCCAACAGGCTCCGGTGTGTGATGTTCCCCTCCCTGTCTTCAGGTGTTCTCATTGTTCAATTCCCACTTACGAGTCTTTTTACTCAACATTTGTTAGTCCAGTGGTAGGAAGCCTTCGCTCTTCATTTGATTAAGCGAATACAGTCTAACCTCATTCTTATACTGTATTCATGAGTGTTGAAAGTATGGCCTTCTCCACATTCCTGTCCCTCTTCTATCTGTAGTTCTAGGCCCAGAACTTTATTCCCACTCCTCCGTCATGGGAGGAAGTTTTATTTTTTGTTGTTTTTGTTTTGTTTTATGTTCACATGTCTCTTCACTGCAATGGATTCTATTTCCTTAAGCTTGTCAGTAGTTGCTACAATTCCTCCCACATACATAATATTTAAGGCTTTCTTATTACAGTGAGAAGAAAGATTTGGATGAGATTGTGTGTCTTTTCTGCAGAGATAGCTGTTTTCTGCCCCAGACCTGTGCCATGAGGGACACTTTCTCAGGACTCTTGCCAGTCTTTTCTGAGTACCTGGTGAGCTCTGTTGTGAATTGCCTGTAAGTAGATAAAAATTCCCCTTATATTACCTCCCTAAAGGTTTGTATAATCTAGCCCACATTTTGCCATTATTAATTTAGTAACTTTAGCTAGGTTCTTCTTACTAGTGATCAGCTGTGTCTGCCCCAAATCCCCAAATAAACAAGGGTTCATGTCCCATTTCTCCTTGAAGTCTCTGTGTGCTCAGTTCTCTGATGGATCAAGAAAAGTTGTGAATTTGCAACTTGTCTAGTTTATTTGTTGTTTTTTGGTTGTATGAGTGCAGGACCTATGTTTTTTCCAGTTTTCTGCATCCCAAGTACAAATGTAGGAAGTCCTCAGCATATTTTTTTATTATAAAAGCAATAATACTTTATTACAGAAACTTGGGAAAATTTACAATAATATAAAGAGAAAATAAAAATCACTCAAAACCTCGCTATGCAGAGAGGAATGCCTTGGCATAGTTCTCATATTAATATGTGATTTATAAAGGACATTTCAGTCAGACTGTGCACACTACCTTGAAATCTACTTTTTTCCCTACTTTTTGTAAGTCCTTGATTCTATAGACAGCTGTTCACATGAGCTCAGTATAAATCCCTAGTATATAGATGCTTTCATAGAGTATTAACCTGAATGCCACTATCAAGGTTGAAACTCTAAATTGCCAGAATTCAGCACAAACCCTTAGGATAAGAGCTGGTTTTGATGCTTCCTTCCTTCTTCCTTCCTTCCTTCCTTCCTTCCTTCCTTCCTTCCTTCCTTCCTTCCCTGCCTGCCTGCCTGCTTTCTTTCTTTCTTTCTTTCTTTCTTCTTTCTTTCTTTCTTTCTTTCTTCTTCTTTCTTTTTCTTTTCTTTCTTTCTTTCTTTCTCTTCTTTCTTTCTTTCTTTTTTTCTTCTTTCTTTTCTTTTCTTTCTTCCTTCCTTCCTTTCTTTCCTTTTTTAAATTTGACACCAAAGATTTCTGCTTTCTGTTAATTTTAAGGCTCTGACCAGTCTTCTCTTTTGTACCAACTCAATAATATATTTTAAACCATGATTTTTGACACTTTCATCAGAATTTTGTGTTTCTTTGAGTAGGATCTTTTGGATTATCTCTTCTGTCATGTTGTTGGGAATAGAAGTGAAGAGTCAGTCTTACTGTTCTTCAATTCACACCATTTGGTTTTGCTAGATAAAAATACCTAATTACATTGTTAGCCTTTAGATATGGATGTATTTTCTACTTTGAAAGAAGCGGTAGCTCATGTTTTAGATTATTTAGTTTCTGAAGAATTTAGCACAAATTATTGCTTGTAAAAGGTACTTAATAAACAGGTTTTTAAAATGCATCATTGGTGCAGGTATTATATTCTCTCTGGGCTAGAACGTGGGCCAATCAATATGAACAATCATACATGGTAGCCACACTCATGACAATGAACTTGTTATTTAAGCTGAGTCAAAAGGTATGTTACTGTCTATTTTTTTTTAACTTTTATTTTAGATTCCAGAGTACATGTGCAGGTTTGTTACGTGAGTAAATTGCATGTCATGAGGATTTGCTGTAGAGATTATTTTGTCACCTAGGTAATAAACATAGTATCTGATTATTGTCTTATTGAGTATAAAATTAATTTCCTACTTTGAAACATAAACTCGAAAAACTTTATTGTAAGGTTGTCAGACAATATAATTTAATAAAAAGTTTATGATGTTGAAGTTGAACAGACTTGGATTTTGAATCTCAACACTATAGGGAACTAGTTAAATGACCTCAGATAAATAGTTATTCATTATTCAGTCATTCATTCAACAATGTTATTGAGCTTCTACCACATGCCAGACATTTGTGCTAGACACTGTGTAAATAGCAGCACAGACATGATCCTTGTCCTCATTAGGGCTACAAACTAGCAGAAAAAATGCACATTAACTAAGTAAACACATGAGCTAACATTACTTTAAAATACTATTAGCTTTTATTTTCATTTATTTTTTTTTTTCTCTCTCTCAAACGAGATCCTTTCACCAACACTGTAAAACATGTAAATTAGTATCCTCCAATACCTAGCCAATGCCTCTCACTGTCCAAACACAGAAGACAAGAATCTGGAAAAGGCAGCCTGCAAGAGTCAGTCATCCTGTAATTTATAATATAACTAGTCCCCCTCCAGCTTCCAGAGAAGAGGATGAGTGATGACTGAATCTAGAGCAAAAAGGCCAAGGACTGGAGCAGAGTCCACTAATATTGCAGTCACATGGTCTATAAACTCACTGATTAATTACATCTAAAAATACATTTTTGAAAGTAATACAATATTAGTTACAAGCATTAGAGGCTTGAGGGCTATTTCATTTAATCTGAAAAACTGAGAAGAAGGAAAAAAGTATTTTTCTTTACCTAATCTAAACGTAGATTTGTCTGATTTCAAAACCTGACATCTAATGTCCTTGGTGGCCTCTTAAAAAGTTTTCTTAACAGGGTTTTTGAATAATAACATTCTAAACAATAAAAAGAAGTATGTTTCAACATGAACTTTTTAAGTAGTGACCACTTCATTAGATTCCATTTTTAAAGTCTACATTGTTTTGGTATAGCTAAGCATTGGAGACTTTTTGAAATGCTATTTAAAATATTTGTTAGGCTGGAAAAAATGACATTGAGCAACAAATTTCATCATTATCTGGAACTTATTTATATTGCTTTGTGGGAAAATCCTTTGCTCAAGACATATTCAAGGACTTGAATATATTGATTGATGTGATTCAGTGACTCAAATTTTCCAAATGGTATTAGATTTTCATTCGGCAAATGTTCTATTCATTAATTTAATAGCCTCTGTGAGCTGTGTTTAACAGCCATTGGCCTATATGAAAAATTGATTGGAGTTTCTCTTTCTCTCAATATTTAAATAGAAGTTTCAGTAAGGACTATTTGTACAGACAAACTGAAAATGGCATTCTGTAGTCCTTAAAGCATAGATTGCGGTAAGCATTTAAGTTATTCATTAATGGATCAGACATTGCCACACAGCAGACTTAATCAAAAGACTTAGGCAACTTGCAACTCTTCTTGTCTCACAAATGATGAAGAAAGAGAACCAGCCATTATCATAAGGGGTATACTTAAGAAATCTGTGAACTTCTGAAGTCAGACATACTCACCAACCAGTTGCTTAACCTCAAGTCTGCCTGAGGAGTAAATTTTTGGCAGATCTGGAAAAGCATTGGCACCTGGTCCACCGTGAGGCCTGCAGTGCCACAGAATTGATAGTGATGAAGTTCACAATGTCCTGCTGATATACTTTCATCCAGAACTTTCCTGCAAAACTATATAATTATGTATAAAATCATGATATAGACACCAGACCCTGAGAGAAGTGCAGAGTTCTCATAATCATAATAATGATAGGTAACATTTATGCTAAATCCCTTCATGTGTACATGATATGATTTAATTTTTATAACAATCCTCTAAAGCAAATACTATGGTTTTCTCCATTTCACTGATAAGAGCATTGAATAAAAAAGAAAGTAAGTTATTTGCCAGATTCATACATCTAGTAAGGAGCAGAACCGTATTTGAATCCCCTGTCTAACTGAAGAGTATAAGGCTTATTCTACTGTGCTTCAACACCTTTCATAAATTCATTAATTCAGTTAATCTACAAATATTTATTGTGCTAGTAATTATAATGCCTGCCTGGTCAGGGTATCCATTATTAAATTTTAAAGTTTAATGCATAATATACACCAGCTAGAACACTATCATAATAATACTAGGATGATTTTGATATTATTTAATAACATTTGACCAGAGGAATTTCTGAATGTTACCCCAGCAAATCATTCCCTTCTTCCACACAGTTTCCCAACAACTATCTACACAACAAAAGAATAATCAAAAGTATGCCTTTATTTGATGTTGCCCATCACACTTAAATCTCACAAGGCTGAGTTCTGATAAAATTGGGTTGAAAATGCAGCTTCAGCTTGAATTCTAACCAAAGCCTCTGTCTCTTTAAGCCAGAATATTGGTCTTGGGTTCCCAGGATCCTCTGGCCAGCCACAGGATATAACATCAATGCAAGTGTTTATTATATACAGGAAAGAGAAGATGCAAAGCCTTCTCTAAGCCAAAACCCACTTAACATTCACTATTAGCAGAAAAGGAATCAAGGAGAAACTGAGACACAGCAGCACATGACTACTTAATACACAATGACCCCCACCCATGGTATACCATGGTATAATCATTTTCCTTCAATATAAACAACTTGATTATAATTTCTTCTTAAGTAAAAGAAAGAAGGAAGAAGGAGGAGGAGGAATGTTCCCCTGTTACAAGGAGGGTATTGAAAACTCTCCTCACCCTAAGAGGACTGTGAAAAAATATTATCAAAACGTGATGACTTCATAGTCATCAATGATAAGAAAAGAATACTGGGGTAAAAACAACTCAATGAGTAACTGCATTGCAATCAAAATCAGTATCACAAATCCAGTTTCTGCTCAGTTTTTCTCTCCCTCTGGGATAAATTTTTTCTATAACCTAAAAAGTTATTTAACTTTCGGGCTCTAGAATATCATTTTTGAAATTACGAAATTTTAATAAACTAATATTTAGGTTCCAAGATCTACAATTTTCCAACTATTACCAAAATGATAGAAAGACGATGTATGAATTAGAGACCCAGAAGTAATGAAATAAGTACACAACCTAGTGCCTCCTTTTAGGAAGTTTTTATTGGATCCCAGTTATGAAGAATGGAACGCAATCTTCCAAGATGTACAAACATTCAAAAGCAATATAACTAAATGAAAGTAGAGAAAATCCCAAAGACATCACTTTTCTCCATGTTAAAAACTAACTGGGCAGCTATCAACCATATTGTTATTCTCTATTGCCAGAGGGATCCTATGCAGAAACTTTTGGATCCCAAATTAAACACATTCTCTAATCCCTGGGGATAAGCTCAAGATTCTCCTTCCCACCAGCTCTATTGTCAAGAAGAAGAGCTCTGATACATGTCAAAGAACATTCCATTGTAAAGAGTAGAGCTTTGGGTAAAACAAGTGAATAAATTGTTTCCCCCTTGCATCATAATAACTTTGGGATGACTTATTTCTCTCTCTTCCCACCCATAGTGGGTGCTTTTGGTGCCCCCCCCCAAGATCACTTACCTAGGCTAGTGTGCCCATGCCCTGCCTGCTATGGGTATTGGCTGCAAAAGGTACACACTTGCTGTCTTCTCCAGGTAATTGCCCCTGACCAAGGAGGACTAGGAGATTGCCCTATTCCCTCTTAGGGACAAGCCAGTGGCCAAAGACTGACTTGATTCTGAGGGTACAAAAGACCAAATCAGTCCTCTGTCTCAAGTCAAGAAACATCTCTGTAGCGTACGTTGTTCCCCAAGGCTTCCTCATGCAGCCAGACTGAAACTATTTCCAGGATAGACAATTTCTTTGGTTAGCATTCTTTACTGCCCCACCCTGCTTCTCTCACTTCTCTTCTTTGGAGAGTACTCCATCAATCAATTGCTTGACATAATCCTTATCATAGGGTCTGTATGTAGGACCTAAGACATGCCTATGAGACTGATGATGGGAGACACAGAATTGAACCATCTTCTAAAAAAGTGTTGAACCTGTGACATTCAAGGAAGGTATGGTGAGGCTCATCATTCTGAGGAAGATATCTGTTTCTGTTCACTTCTCATACCTCTTCTCATAATCAGAGTAAAAAGATCCAGAAGGCTGAGATCATGATAATGGATTCAAAGAAATGGGGCCAAGAAGTCCACTTTGTCTTTAGATCTTATGTAGAAAAAGTTACTATGTGGTCTACCATAGCTCAGCACAAAGGAAGACCACATACATATTCAGCATTGAAATTATGGCTAATAGGAAGCAATGCCAATTTACTCAGAGGGTCTTTGAGTACTGACTGTCCCTATCATTATTGAACAGCAATAGTGAAGAGTGTTTCATTCAGGCCAAATCTCCCTCTTGCCATCTAGAGATCACTGGTACAAAATACTGCCCAACACCAGGCAGTATACAACGTAACATGAATTTACACACAGGGTGCTTGAACCAGTACTCAGTGGTTTCCTCTGATTCATTGCCAGGCTTGTGATCGCCCTCATAAGATGAAACTGGTAGAAAAAATCCCATGACTAGGAATCCAGAGAGAAGC
This sequence comes from Rhinopithecus roxellana, assembly GCF_007565055.1. NCBI lineage: Eukaryota > Metazoa > Chordata > Mammalia > Primates > Cercopithecidae > Rhinopithecus > Rhinopithecus roxellana. The sequence continues at coordinate 10,873 of NW_022143075.1, read as the reverse complement.
CTAGACCAGGAAGAGATAGGGTTAATCTGTGTCCATCTGTTTTTTATTTCTCCAACCCACTCTGTCAGCCACTACAAAATATTCCCATGTTTTCCTGGGTACTGTCAAATGAGACATCTGGAAAACAAGCATTCTTGTTTTCAAACCATGATAACAATAGAGGAATTAGAAAAACTATGTTAAATGCTTCATTATTCTGATGGGAAAATCTCTAGCAAGGAAAAGTATATTCAGGGTCCATATTGGAAAGTGTTGTTCTCCTACAGGGCTCGTCCCAGTATACAGGCTGGATTCTCAAGCTTTTGAAGGAGGTGGGGGGTGTGGTGCAAACAGGCAGGACTGATCAGGTGGTCACTGGAATCAAAAAACTCAAACCCAAAGCCAAGCAGTGTTTTGAGTTAAAAAAAAAAAAAAAAAAGAATCAAGTCGGGGTTAGGACCCCAGGCTGTCTCCAATAAATAGACACCCAGTGGAATTTTTTTTAAGTACCAAAAAGAGAACATTTGAACAAATGAGACTCTATTAGAGTACACATGCATGTACTTAATTCTCTTAGTTTTAAGATATAATCATTCCCTAATCTCAGTTTAAACATAGTCATGAAGTCATAGAATTTAAACCTGGGTAGGAATTTTGGGCTTACCAAGAATAACTGTCATTTTACACTGAAACTCAGAATGGCTAAGGAATAGTAACATGGCTTCTGCTACCCAAGTTAATATACTTGGCACTATATCACATAATATGGCAACTCTAAACAAAATATGACAATCCCTAGAATTAGCTGTGGTCACCAATACCACCTATAAAATCTTAATTAAGCTACAATAACATAAATAAAGGTATTAACAATATCTCTTCTTAATAAAAATTAATGTATTAGGCACAGAGATGTTAGCTCTGTCTGTAACTATCAGGTCTTTCTTACAAATCAAAAGGAGCTATCATCTTTATCCATTGCATTTTTCATAACAAAAACTCATAACAAAAAAATGCAATGAAATTTAACAAAAATTAAATTTTTATTGGAATTAAAACAGTATTAAGGTATTGTTAATACCTTAATATAAATTATCTTCAGGTTAAAGTCAAGATACCATGAGACTGTCACAGTCTGGGTAGGCAGGGCACAATTGAAGGGAGCCGTAAACAAAGTGACCAGTCTGACAATTTGCCTTTATTCTGGCCAACACCAGAAGAGTAACTTAAACACTGAACTCCTTGATCTTCACAAGCTTCAAGCTGAGAAAACAGAACCTTTACTGGCATGGCATTACCAACATTTTATAAGGATTCATGAGTTAGAATAACTGTTCCAAATAAAAGGCCTATAGGAGAGTTAACCCCATTTCAATTTGTGCCAGCAGGATAAGTACCAAGCATAAGATGAGAATGAAATTAAAATTAAACAAAATCCCCAAACTCCACTAGAGCATCATCAGCTTTCATTCTGTCCCAACAGAGTGAAGCCTTGGACTGCCCTCCTGACATCAAATAAAATGGATGAATTTGCACTTACTTCAGCGGTTGCCAGGTAACCATCCCCATTTCCTCATTCATTAAAAGCTCTCCAGATGTGTAAATTCCACCTTACATCTCTATTATTTCTGCGGCACGTTACAAGTCCCCTTGGTGGATTTTAATGGGGATAAAGAAAACCAGGCTTGCACCTGGGCAAGCTACTGCTCAGTCAAGGCTTTGGGATTTTTCTAGACAACCAGACACTCCACAAGAGAAAAACAGCAGATTCCATTTTCTTCTGCTTTGGAGACTTGTTTCTGACAACTCTCCTGAAAAGGGTAATTTTCCACAATGCTTCAATCAGCCTGCCACCCTATGTAAGCATTATTCCTCGGGTCAAATAAAGGCTGGAATAGCCTTTGGGAAACCATGAGTGACATTCCTTCCCTCTGCACCTTCACTCTCCATGCCTCACCAAGCCACCTTAAGAAGGTGTTACTTTTAAAGCCTAGCTGGGGCTGTTCCTTACCCACTCAAGGCAGGTGGTATGTGCACATTAAGGAACTCCCACCCTGCTGGCACCGGAATGTGTCTTCCATTCATTCAATAAACACTGACAGTGTGCTTATGGTATGCCACACTGTGCTAGGTGCCAGGGATTAAGAGAAGAATCATAAAAGCCATGCCTACCCGAGTTCCTCCTGCTGCAAGAATAACAGAGTCCAGTTGTCCTTCCCTAACTTTTTTTTTTTTTTTTTTTTTTTTTTTTTTTATTTTTTTTTTTATTATACTTTAAGTTCTAGGGTACATGTGCATAACGTGCAGGTTTGTTACATATGTATACTTATGCCATGTTGGTGTGCTGCACCCATCACTCGTCAGCACCCATCAATTCATCATTTATATCATGTATAACTCCCCAATGCAATCCTCCCTCCTCCCCCCTCCCCCCCTCCCATGATAGACCCCAGTGTGTGATGTTCCCTTCCCGAGTCCAAGTGATCTCATTGTTCAGTTCCCACCTATGAGTGAGAACATGCGGTGTTTGGTTTTCTCTTCTTGTGATAGTTTGCTAAGAATGATGGTTTCCAGCTGCATCCATGTCCCTACAAGGACGCAAACTCATCCTTTTTTATGGCTGCATAGTATTCCATGGTGTATATGTGCCACATTTTCTTAATCCAGTCTGTCACAGATGGACATTTGGAGTTGATTCCAAGTCTTTGCTATGTGAATAGTGCCGCAATAAACATACGTGTACATGTGTCTTTGTAGTAGACTAATTTATAATCCTTTGGGTATATACCCAGTAGTGGGATGCTGGGTCATATGGTACATCTAGCTTTGACAAACTTGAGAGAAACAAGAAATGGGGAAAGGATTCCCTATTTAATAAATGGTTGCTGGGAAATTGGCTAGCCATAAGTAGAAAGCTGAAACTGGATCCTTTCCTTACCCCTTATACGAAGATTAATTCAAGATGGATTAGAGACTTAAATGTTAGACCTAATACCATAAAAACCCTAGAAGAAAATCTAGGTAGTACCATTCAGGACATAGGCATGGGCAAGGACTTCATGTCTAAAAACACCAAAAGCAACGGCAGCAAAAGCCAAAATTGACAAATGGGATCTAATTAAACTTAAGAGCCTTTTGCACAGCAAAAGAAACTACCATCAGAGTGAACAGGCAACCTACAGAATGGGAGAAAATTTTTGCAACCCTACTCATCTGACAAAGGGCTAATATCCAGAATCTACAAAGAACTCAAACAAATATACGAGAAAAAAAACAAACAACCCCATCAAAAAGTGGGGAAAGGATATGAACAGGACATTTCTCAAAAAGAAGATATTCATACAGCCAACAGACACATGAAAAAATGTTCATCATCACTGGCCATCAGAGAAATGCAAATCAAAACCACAATGAGATACCATCTCACACCAGTTAGAATGGCAATCATTAAGAAGTCAGGAAACAACAGGTGTTGGAGAGGATGTGGAGAAATAGGAACACTTTTACACTGTTGGTGGGATTGTAAACTAGTTCAACCATTATGGAAAACAGTATGGCAATTCCTCAAGGATCTAGAACTAGATGTACCATATGACCTAACTTTTATTGTTTGTTTATTTCAGACTGGGCCTTGGAAAAAACTATTCAACCTTTTTTCCAGCATATGCCTATATTAAGGACATTCTGTCCCTTTGGAGGCTCTATTATACCTGAATATTCCTATGGTCATGACTAGAAATCTTCTTGATGCTGAACAATCATCTGACTTGTCAGGCCAAAGCAGGAGTTTGTTCCCTAAAAGCCTGTGAAGCCTATGGCTCTGAAGGACAGTGGTGAGGGAGGAGGCAGCTGTGCTCCATGCAGTGCTCCAGGCAATGCCCCATGCACTAGAGCTTTCCTTCAGAAATCTCCCTGGATATCTGAATTCACTCACTAGATTAATATATGGTAAGATACTAATAAAATACAATCCTAAAACGTCTGCATTTAAAGTACTGTAGACTTCGTCTATCACAGCATAGAGACACAGAGTTTTACAAGGCCACAATGACTGCAGAAAACCTTGGGATATTGGGGAGTGCTTGTGTCCAATAACATGGTAGGCACTAACCAAAGGAGGGCTGACTGCAGGACTCCAGAGGCCACGCAGCCTGGCAAGCTGAACAAGAGAACCCTAGGAGAGGAGGATATTTGGGTGCTTCTAAGATTACACCAAACAAGTGTTGCTCATTCTAGAAGCCCTGTCCCAGCAGCTGCTCTTGCTGGAGTAATTTCTGTGGCATAATTCACACCTTCACTTGCCACAGAGAAAATGAAACAAGTGAATGATGGTCTGTGCTCTACTTCTGATGTGGTAGTCTCTTTGGGGTTTTCTAGAATTCCTTAAAAAGAAGGCGTTTTTATTCATAAAGAGTTTCAATAAATATGTTTTGTACAATATACAGAAGGAGAGACTAATGAAAATTTATTAATATCTTTATCTGCTACCATGTTTAACTTGATTTTGCTTCAAAGTCATATTTTTTAAGTGCTGTCAGGATAAGGAAGGACAAGCGAGGATGGGGATGGGGCCAATGAGAAAGTGAAGACTATAGGATCCTAAAAGAAATCAAGCTTAGGTTTAAAAGAAATCAGGTAGTGGAATAACAGAAATATAAAGTCTGCTCCTCTATTACATTTTTAAATTCAACTCACCAGTCTTCATATAGTATCCATTCTGTTCAAGTCACCATGAGAATAAAAGATATAGTCCCTATCTTCAGGGAGGAGAGGTAGAAGTGAGGAAAAGACACGCAATTTTTTTAATTTCAGAGCAATATGCCATAAGTGCCAAATGAGTGATACAGAATAATCAGTTACATCTCAAATATGTTCACCTCTTTATTTCCATTACTACCTCACTAGTACCAGCCACCATCATCTCTTACCTTTAATAGGTGCAGAGAAGAAACTTCCTAACTGGCTTTCTTTAATCTTTCCTTTGCCTCCTGCAGTCATCCTTCTCACAAGAGTCAAAAAGATCTTTCATGAAATCCAATATACTCTGTCATAGCCCTGCTTGATGATAAAGGCTTCCCATTGATGTCAAGAAGAAAAGTTCACCATTTTTAAAACATTCTATTTAGCCCTGCATAATCCAGCCCCACTCTTCCCCTCAACCTCATCTCTCTGTGCTCTCTCCCTCACTTGCCTGACTCCAAATACATTGGGCTTTTCTTTGTTCCTGAAATGCTTTTAAGTTCTTCCAAGTTTCAGAATACCACACTGTTCCCTATAACTAGAACCTACTGCCTTCTTCCCCTCCTAATTCATCCTCTCCAACAATCAGGACACGAACTAAAAGTCATTGTCTCAAGGAGATCTTCCATGGATCCCCCCTCTAGAATGGTCCCCATTGTCCTTTCCCACAGTATCTTCTACTTTTTCCTCATGTAACTTACCTCAGTTGACTATATGCTCAAGGAAATGTTGGTTTGTTTTTTCACTGCTTTTAAACAAATACAACTTTCAATAAATATTTGATCAATGACCACTTTTCAAAGAATAGTTAAACTAGAAGATCAGAGGAGGTACCAGAGCACTAGCAGTTGAGGTAGTGAGGGAAGACTTTACAAACGAATTAGGGTTAGAGTTGAGTCTTCGATATTAAGTAAGAGGCTAATGGATGGAGAAAGATGGAAAGAAATGATAAAGCAAGCATTTATAGGGTGGCTTTGGTCATGGTTATAAGGCTGAACAAAATCCTGTGCCATTTTTCAGGTTGGTTCCATTTTTATCTGACTTTTTATACAGAAAACTTAATGAATAACAAGTCAAGTTTTCAAAAATCAATACAATTACTTTCTTAATAGTAATCCCAATCGATTTCATGACATTGCTGTCATCACTTCATATGTTTAAGTTAATATTTAAACAGAAAACCAATGTAGATTTAAAGTGATTTCACCATGAACTGCTAAAGAATTGATATGATAATACTATCCACACATTAGCTGTTAAAAGTGGGAGGGAGAAAACAGATGAAATGGAAGTGAAAATAACATTGGCATATGTGAGCAAAGCCTATACAGTTTGTGTAGGCCAAAGTTGATGGAAAAACTTAAACATAATTCAAAATTGTCTGCCATGCAGTTTTAAAATAAAATTAATTTTAAATAATATTTACCTGATTGAAGTGAGTTGTAAAAATATTTTGTATAAGAGACCACACTCTAAGAAATTGGAGGAAAATATATTGATCACAGAGGGAGTCTTCTCAAAGCTGAGTCTTCTCAAAGAGAATTGTAATATCAAAACTTACAGAATGCAGCAAAAGCAGTTCTAAAGGAAAATTCATAGTAATAAATGTGTACATTAGAAAACAGAAAGACCTCAAACAATCTAATGCTACTCTTCAAGGAACTAGAAAAAGAAGAAAAAAACTAAGCCCAAGATCTGTAAAAGGAAGAAAATAATAAAGATCACAGCAAATATAAATAAATAGAGACTAGAAAAACAAAAAAAAAAAATCAGCTAAACTAAGAGTTGGCTTTTTGAAAAGATAAAATTTGACAAACCTGGCCTGGCACAGTGGCTCACACCTGTAATCCCAGCACTTTGGGAAGCTGAGGCAGGTGGATCACTTGAGGTCAGGAGTTCAAGAGCAGCCTGGTCAACATGGTGCAACTCCATCTCTACTAAAAGTACAAAAATTAGCCAAACTTGGTAGCAGATGCCTGTAATCCCAGCTACTCAGGAAGCTGAGGCTAAAGAATTGCTTGAACCCAGCAGGCAGAAGTTGCCATGAGCTGAGATGGCACCACTGCACTCCAGCCTGGGCGACAGAGTGAGGATCTGTCTTAAAAAAACAACAAACCTTTAGCTAAACTAACCAACAGAAAAGAGAGACTCAAATAAATAAAATTACAAATGAAAGAGGAGACTTTACAATTAAGACCACAGAAATACCAAGCATTGTAAGAGACTACCATGAATAATTATAGACCAGCAAATTGGATAACATAGAAGAAATGGATAAATTTCTAGAAATACACAACCTGCCAAGACTGAATCATGAATAAACAGAAAATCTGAGCAAAACAATTATGACTAAGGAGATTGAAGCAGTAATCAAAACCTCCCAACAAACAAAAGCCCATGACAATGTAGCTTCATGGATTAATTCTTATGAACATGTTGAGAATTAATGCCTATCCTTCTCAAACTCTCAAAAAATTGAAGAGGAGGGAACACTTTTTCTTTTAAAAATTTTTATTTCCGTAGGTTTTTGGGGAATGGGTGTTGTTTGATTACACGAGTAAGTTCTTTAGCAGTGATTTGTGAGGTTTTGGTGCACCCATCACCCAAACAGTATACACTGTACCCAATTTGTAGTCTTTCATTGCTCACCCACCTCCCATTCTTTCTCCCCAAGTCCCCAGAGTTCATTGTATTATCCTTATGCCTTTGCATCCTCATAGCTAAGCTCCCAATTATGAGTAAGAACATACAATGTTTGCTTTTCCATTCCTGAGTTACTTCACTTAGAATGACAGTCTCCGGTTCCACCCAAATTGCTGCAAATGCTATTATTTTATTCCTTTTTGGCTGAATAGTATTCCATGGGGTGTGTGTGTGTGTGTGTGTGTGTGTGTGTGTGTATGCCACAATTACTTTATCCACTCAATGATTGATGGACATTTTGGCTGGTTCCATATTTTGGCAATTAAGAGTTGTGTGGCTATAAACATGTGTGTGCAAGTATCTTTTTGTATAATGACCTTTTTTCCTCTGGGTAGATACCCAGTAGTGGGATTGCTGAATAAAATGTTAGTTCATTTTTAGTTATTTGAGGAATCTCCACACTGTTTTCCATAGTGGCTGTACTAGTTTACATTCCCACCAGCAGTGTAAAAGTGTTCCCTTTACATAATATCCACATCAACATCCATTATTTTTAATTTTTTGGTTATGGCCATTTTTGCAGAAGTAAGATGGTATCACATTGTGGTTTGATTTGCATTTCCCTGATCATTAGCAATGCTGAGCATTTTTAATATGTCTGTTGGCCATTTGTATATCTTCTTTTGTGAACTGTCTATTCATGTCCTTAGCCCATTTTTTGATGGATTTGTTTGTTTTATTCTTCCTGATTTGTTTGAGTTCCTTGTAGATTCTGGATATTACTCCTTTGGCAGATGTATAGATTGTGAAGACTTTCTCTCACTCTGTGGGTGGTCTGTTTACTGATTGTTTATTTGCTGTGCAGAAACTTTTTAGTTTAATTAAGTCCCATATATTTATTTTTGTTTTTGCTGCATTTGCTTTTGTGTTCTTGGACATGAAGTCTTTGCCTAAGCCAATGTCTAGAAGTGTTTTTCTGATGTTATCTTCTAGAAATTATACGGTTTCAAGTCTTATATTTAAGTATTGATCCATACTCAGTTGATTTTTGTATGAGGTGACAGATGAGGATCCAGTTTCTTTCTTCTATTGGATACTGGCTTTCCAATTATCCCAACACCATTTGTTGAATAGGGCATTCTTTCCCTACCTTACGTTTTGTTTGCTTTGTCAAACATCAGTTGGATGTATGTATTTCGCATTATTTCTGGGTTCTTTATTGTTTCATTGGTCTATTTGCATATTTTTATACCAGTACAATGCTGTTTTGGTGACAATGACCTTATAGTGTAGGTTGATGTCAGGTAATGTGATGCCTCCAGATTTCTTCTTTTTGCTTAGTCTTGAGGATGGAGTGCTTTTAAACTCATTTCATGAAGCCAGCATTACCCTCATACCAAAGTTAGACAAGAACATGAAATCAAGCCAATAACTCTGATGTGGATGGATGCAAAAAACTTCAACAAAATCCTAGGAAACCCAATTCAACAGCACATTAAAAGACATTCATCGTGACTAAGTGGGACTTATCCCTGAGATGAAAAAGTGGTGCAACATATACAAATCAATAAACATGATGCATCACATTAATATAATGAAAGATTAAAATCACATGATTATCTCAATAGATGCAGAGGAAGCATTTGACAAAATACAATATATTTTTATAATTAAAAAAGACACTTGTCAACCACTTAAGCACAAAAGAAAGTACCTCAACATAATAAAGAAAATATAGGACAAACCCACAATAAACATCATACTTACCAATGGAAAGGTGACAGTTTTTCTTTAAGATTAGGAACAAGACAAGAATGTCCACCCTTGCCACATCTATTAACTACAATATCCAAAGTCATAGCCAGAGCAATTAGAGAAGCTAAAGAAAAAAAAGGATCCAAATTGGAAAGAAAGAAGTCAAATTATCTCTCTTTTCAGATGGCATGATCTCATATGTAGAAAATCCTAAAGATTCCATCAGAATTGTTAGAATTAATAAACTAATTTAGTAAAGTTGTAGGATACTAAACAAATATGCAAAATTAGTTGTGTTTCTGTACACTAACAATAAACTACCTAAAAAAGAGACATTAAGAAAAGAATCCCATTTATCATCAAAAAGAATAAAATACTCAGGAATAAATTTAACAAAGAGGTGAAAGATATGTATACTAAACAATGAGACCCTGATAAAAGAAAGTGAAGAAGACACAAATAAATGAAAAGACATCCCATGTTCATGGATTGATTAAGTTAATATTGCTAAAATGTTCATACCATCCAAAGTGATCTATAGGTTCAATGCAATTCTTATCAAAATTCCAATGTCACTCCTCACAGAAATAGAAAAAAAGCCACTACAATTTGTATGAGACCAAAAAAGACCCCAAATGGCCAAAACAATCTGCAATTAAAAAAACACAAGAAACAAAAACCAAAAAAACAAAGCTGGAGATATCACACTACCTGGTTTCAAAGTTCACCACAAAGCTATAGTAACAGTATGGTACTGGCATAAAAACATTCACATAGGCCAATGGAACAGAATAGATAGCCCCAAAATAAACTTACACATATGTGGTTGATAATCTTTGAAACAGAAACCAAGAATACACAACAGGGAAAGGATAGGGTCTTCAACAAATGGTGCTATGAAAATTGGATATCTTCAGGCAAATGAATGAATTGAATCCTTATTGTACACTATACACAAAAATTACCTCAAAATGAATTGAAAAATTAAATAAATGTAAGACCAGAAACTGTAAAACTCCTAGAAGGAAACATAGAGAAAAAGCTCCTTGACATTACTCTTGGCAATAATTTTTTTGGATATGATTCCCAAAGCACAGACAATGAAAACAAAAGCCAACAAGGGAACTATATCAACTAAAAATCTTATGCATAAGAAAGAAAACAACCAATAAAATGAAAAGACAACTTACAGAATGGGAGGAAACATTTAAAAACAATATATCTGACAAAGGGTTAATATCCAAAATACATAAATAACATATACAACTCAACAGCAAAAAATCATATAACCCAATTTAAATAAAAGCAATATACCTGAATAGAAATTTTTCAAAAGAGCACACACAAATGCCCAATAGGTATATGAAAAAGTGCTCAACACCACTAATCATCACAAAAATGCAAATCAAAACCACAATGAGAATCACCTCACACTTGTTAGAATGGCTATTATTAAAAAACACAAGAGATAGCAAGTGTTGGTAAAGATGTAGAATAATGTGAACTGTTGTACACTGTTAGTAGAAATATAAATTTGTACCATTTTCCATTATGGAAAATGGTAGGGAGATTCCTTAAAAATTAAAAACAGAACTACCAAAAAGGTAAGTGAGAGCCCTTCAACAGTCCACATTCCCACCGTGGACTTCTACAATCCTAGCTATGAGAGAGTCCCTCAACCATCTTTGCGCCCTGAAATTAACATATGGAGCTGCCAGGAGATTACACAATCTAACTGTGATGGCACAGTTAGAGA
>NW_022143074.1:0-12120 GCF_007565055.1 Rhinopithecus roxellana | reverse complement strand
GAAATTATAAGTTAATAGAAACTTTTAAGAGATGTAACATCCAATCATAATGTCTGGATCTTATTTAAATCCTAATTTAAATGAAGCTTAATAGAAAGAATGACATATGTATGCTGATGAATAAAACACAAATTGGGCATTTAATAGTAAGGAATTATTTAGATGCAATAACGTTGTTGAAATTATTTTTAAAAGAACCTTTACCTTTTAGTAGCATGTAATGAATTATTTATGATTAAAATAATATCTCTAGAATTTGCTTCAGAATAGTACAGGCTAGGGGATGGGTTACATAGAGATTCAGTATACCATTCTGTCTACTGTTATATGTTGGTTCAAAATTATCCTTAATAAGGTACTTGTTTTTTTTTTTTTTAAATAAAGGAAACACAAGGCACTTCTTAGTAGTTTGAAGGTTTATTTAATTACTTTTCTCTTTGAACTTTTTTTCCTCCATTCCATATAGCACCGAATTTTAACCTAATCTTTTTTAGGCTTGAATATTTTTATTGGTCATCTTATTTCTTTGCCACAAATAAAATACATTAAAAATTTAAATATAATACTGTATTATTATTAGAATATAATCAAAATAGCACACATATACAAATATGTAATATGTTTTGCTTTTTAATGTGGAAATAAGTGAAGGCCATCCAAATGAGAACAGGTGAAGGTTATTTATTCAGAACTTGCTGTAGTAAGGGGGCAGCTATCGTGGCTTGCCTTTGGCGGAGGCTCCCAGGCAGGCTGAGGAGTGGGAATGCTTTTGCATGGAGAAATAGGAAGGCTTGGGTGTGCTCTGACTGGAAACTGCTGGCATGAGGTAGCTGCAGGTGGGCTACCTAGAAGAGGGGCATATATGGTGTGATTGTTTAGAATTTCATATTTGGCGTTCTCTGGTTATTCCTACATTGGAAGGAGAGTCAGAAATTAGGGAGTAAGTGGAGTTCTGTTACATCAGTATTACTCAATTCTTCTCCCTCCAAGTTAAATGCTAAACACCAATTAGTGATCCTTTGTCAGAAATTATTTTTATAGATATATCAATGAGCTAAAAACTGGCTTATGATATCCTTCTTTTTTGTTCAGAGATCTAGAAACTAGTTAAGTGGCAAAAGCGTTTGTTATCCAGAGGCATTTATGTTCTCAGCCTCAAGACTGCTGTATTAAACTGTGCTTTGTCATCCTGGAAGTTTTTATGCACAGTTGTACATCAGTTGTAAGATTCAGGACAGGTGATGCTTATTTTTTTGTTGTTTTGTCATTTTTTTCAATGCATGTGTTTGTTGTTTGTTTTTTAACTTTTGCAAAGCAGAAGAGCTATTCAGGACACCATCATGACTTTCCTGGACTCTAGGCACTTTGGCCATCATGGGCTGCCCTCACCATATTAATATCAGTCATAAAATTATATTTTATGTAACTTTAAATATTTCAGTATTGTACGTTTTCCATTTTATGCAACATTGGATCGATTTTCATGGTCCCTAAGAGAATCATTTTCTTCTGATATAAGAAAAAAGTGAAAACATTTTCTTTGACTCTAAAAATTTGTTTTTCTCTTTTGATTTTAAAGGAAAATAAAACATTCCCGGGCTTCTAAACTTATTGTGGCCCTGGACACTGCCTCGTGGACGTATTGGCTTTGGGGCTGTTGACCATGGAGAACTGGGTGGGAAGAAACCTCATTACACCTTGACCCCCTTGTTTTCAGGCTGGTAGAACCTTTTTAGGGAATGATGCATATTGAAACACGAAGAACTTGACATGGGATACCTTAAATGTATCTCTCGGAAGGTCTTTGCATACTCCCAGGCAGATGCCATGTTCTGCTCTAAAGGAAACTGGTTACTAGATACTCTGTGTAAACTGTTGGGGTTTTTTCCCCCACTCAGATTTTGATAAGTTTGAGTATATATTATACTTTATGGGAGTATATTCTACTTTAATGCTTTCAACATGAGCTTGTTCTGCAGATACTCCTTTGTAATATAGAGTGTTTACATTTCAGAAAGAGTACGGAAAGAGAGTCACACCATCTTGGACACTGGGCAAGGTTAGTAGGTAATTACACTGGTCGCCTCTCTGAGTACCTGCCTCAGGATGGTGTTTGTATAGTAATGAGATAATGTTCATAGTTCTCGTGCAGGCCCGTTGACACAGGAGAAGCACTAGACTAATGGATGGTTGTGGAATGGTGTAGACGATCATGTCTCCTGAGGGCAGATCTGCTTCCTGGGGATATATAAAAGGGTTTGAGGCATTACTGAACCCAAGTAACTAGGACATGCATTCTGGCATGGGACACTACTGGCCCCTTAGGTAGATGGAGTAGAGAACTTTTGCAGAGTCAAATTGGAACCATGTCTGTGATATACATGTAACTGTCTTTATTTTCAATATTAACAAATCAGACTTAGATCTAAAGCTTTCAGGGTCACACAGTTCAGGTGTAAATCATTGAGTCCAAGACTGGTGATATTTTATGTATGACTTTTTCACTCTATGATTTTTTTTCTTCTTCAATTTCCAAGGATTTTTTGTACAAGTCAGATATTTGAGGGTAGCCCAGGTTTAGATCCATGGCTGGATTCCTTTTTACCTCACAATTCAAATTTTAAATATCTCCTCTGAAAGATCTAGACTGAAGAATTGAAGTTTCCTTTGAAAATGATGTAAGCCCGAGGAATGGTGAAATTTCTGGAAATAGTGTTGCTATAAAAATATAGGGAAACAAAGTATCTGATTTATTACATTTCTATTTTGCTAAGTCTTTTGTCATTTTTAAACCTTTTACAAGCTATATTAATTTTAGTTAATTTTTATCCATTACTTGGGAAATTTGTCTGAAATGATGGTATTTAATTAACTGATAAGATTTTACTATCTTCCTAACATTTAGACCTTAAAGAAATATCAATAATTATTATAGAAGGCTTGTGCCTAAGTTAGTGTCCCCTCCCTCTTCTTGATTTCTTAATTTTTTCTTAGCAAGAATATACAGATTGATTTTGTCTTTCTAGAATATCCAAGACTTTTGGTATGGAGATCTGTCCTCCTAACATTTGCTGGTATCAGAGTACTATTTTCTGGATCTGATTTAAATACATATTGCAAATAGAAATAATATTCCTATTGTATTTCCTTTAACTTGTGAAGTGGAGCATGGCATACAAATGGTATTCTCAGTATTTCAAATAATTACCTTCTTACTGTGCAAGTTCTATTCAGCATATAAAACCCATCCAGTTTTTGTTGTAGATGCAATCTGATTATTACATGTTGACAAGGTCATATATCTATTAATTGGATTGGAGATGGGATACAAATTGCTGTAATTATTGTAATTTTTCTAGCTAATTGCAGGGTTGGTGGTGAATATTTTACTTCTGCAAAATGAAAAACAGTATTCCATCAGAAGTTGTTTTATGGAGTTTCAGACATTTTGTTTTATATCTTTGGTGCTTTTTGCCCGCAAAGTATCTCCTTTTTTTTTTTTTTTTTTTTTTTTTGTTTTTTAATAGATCTGAATGTCACAGTGCTCATTGGCAGGGATCGGCAAAAATCAGGCACAGGCAGAGAGCTGTGTGGTACTCTCAGCTACCTCTTTGTTCCCGTTGCCACGTTACCTCTATTGTTTATTTATAACTTGGAGTACTCTTTTTTCCGACCTGTAACAAAGGTTGGAGGGGTCAGAGCCAATTGGAAGAGGATCTTCTGGTCTCTTGTCCCCTGCGCCCCACTCAGAAATACTCTCTAAAATGAGCATTTAAGAAATTAAGTTTGTATGGTTTATGTGTTCTCTTTTGCATTAAAAAATTAAGTAAATTAGGCCGGGCGCGGTGGCTCAAGCCTGTAATCCCAGCACTTTGGGAGGCCGAGATGGGTGGATCATGAGGTCAGGAGATCGAGACCATCCTGGCTAACACGGTGAAACCCTGTCTCTACTAAAAAAAATACAAAAAAACTAGCCGGGCTTGTTGGTAGGCGCCTGTAGTCCCAGCTACTTGGGAGGCTGAGGCAGGAGAATGGCGCAAACCCGGGAGGCGGACCTTGCAGTGAGCTGAGATCCGGCCACTGCACTCCAGCCTGGGTGAGAGAGCGAGACTCTGTCTCAAAAAAAAAAAAAAAAAAAAAAAGCAAATTACTGGTCATCTTAGTATTTGTAATACAGGGCTTACTTTTGCACATTCTGTAGTTTGGTTAGAAAACTGGGAGCTGTATTGGCATTTAAAAATAATGGTGTATATGCAAGATGTGTTTGGAGGGGTGCAGATCAGGGACAACCGTGCTACGATGGGAGTGTGGAAGCTCACTGCAGAAGATGGTAAAAGCAGGCTGATTGTGTATTCACTGCTGAAATATAAACTGGAGGCGCAGGTGAAAATTGCCCAACCTATGAGCAATTCTGCAGATAAGACAGGCTATCAGGCGGTGGCAGATAAGACAGCAGCAGGCGCACTGTGAACCAACTTGTGTGTTTCAGAGAAACTATATTTAAATAACACAAAATCTTCTTTTTCACTAGTATTTGCAATCACAATGAAATGTATTTTATCCTTCAGATTTCCAATTAAATGGCCTTTAACATATGGTGATTTTTGTTGCAAAATTATTTTTTTTAATTTGTTGACATTTTTCATCCATAAAACATGAACAAGATATATTTTCCATACATAGCGACATAAGTAATATTAGGTTTTCTAACACATTAATAACATAAAAGTGATCACCTTGGTGGACTGAAACATTTCATCTGTGGAGTGACATTGGAGCAGACTTAGGTAACATTATACTCTTTTCAGTGTATCATGCCATTTATATCTGCTTGCGTTACCCAGGAATTCTTTGCTCCCATTGGGTGCATGAAAATTGAGACATGTGCATGGTTTCTCCCCATTAGGCCATCAATATATTGTATAGGAGACATTTGGAAAAGATTTTCATGAATCTATTGGGTATAACAGCTCCTTAGGAAACTTCCCACTTCACCTTCCTGATGTTTACCATTTGGAAATTGAGGGCTCGATGTAAAATGATAACATTCTGTACTCATGGCATAACTGAAGCTCAGGTCTCCAAATTCAAGTCAGCAGAGGTATTGCTGAAAATGTATGAGCATTTATTATCCCTCAAGATCTGTGCTTTTCCAAACACCCTGACTTTGGTGGGTCCCAAGAATCTTTGCAGTTCCTATCTGTCATGTCATCAGTATTTCTTTTCCTTTCTTTTTTCTTTCTTTTGATGGAGTCTCTCTCTGTTGCCTAGGCTGGAGTGCAGTAGTACCATCTCGGCTCACTGCAACTTCCCACCTCCTGGGTTCAAGTGATTCTCCTGCCTCAACCTCTCAAGTAGCTGGATTACAGGAATCTGCCAGAATTCCTGGTATTTTTGTATTTTTAGTAGTGATGGGCTTTCATGATGTTGGCTAGGCTGGCTTCGACCTCCTGACCTCAAGTGATCCACCTGCCTCAGCTTCCCAAAGTGCTGGGATTATAAGCGTGAGCCCCATATGCAGCCTGACATCAGTATTTCTAAGTTTGTCTTTAAGCAGAATAAATATTTTGGCCCACATATTTAATTGCATCTCTGTGAAGCCCTGAAATTAAAAATCTCACATGTATGTAATATAATATTTACAGTTTATAATAGTAACTGGCACAGTCCACTGGCCCCATTTTTTAGAGATAATTCTGCCCCATGTCATCAGATGTAGACATTGGCCTGGCCTTCATCTGGAAGGCTGGCTGTTGGGGGTCCACAGGGCTTTCTGTGGGATATCCACAGAGCCTTGACATGTGACCCATTAGGATGGTGTGTGTCACAGAATTTGCCTTTGAAATTAGACCCAAACCATGTGCTTACTGCACCCCCTGTACACAAAGCTCTCTGTATCATTCAAAACCTGATGAATCTTGGGGAAGGGACAGGTTTACACATTCATTCTTTTCCACACAAAAGATTTCCCCTACTGCCCAATTCTTCCCTCTTCACTTCTCTTTGCCCTTGATGTATTATATTTGACTTGACTCTGAGATCTTGCCTGGTTATTCTTACATTTGCATGGGAAATAAGCCTATTTGCCTAATTATGTTACCTGTTTATCGGAAGCAGAAATAGTTACTTACACGTCAAAAATTTGTAATGGGAATGTAGCTGTGAATATGAAAGCCTATTTAAATCAAAGCAAGAAATCCATTTCCAAATGATAATAAGACGTGTGTTAAAAGAAGAAAATAATGGTATGAAAGAGTTTTGTTTCAATTGCCAAGATTAGACTGTACACTGGTCAATAAACAAGAGTTCTTTTTATTTTTTTAATCTTTTCAATTCAACCAGGTATTTGGGTTCTTTTTTCTGTTGGTACATGTCACTTAGATACCCATATTGTGGATTATTTTGTCAGCCATGAAAGCCTGGCCAGATAAAATCCTTTCCCCTCTTCTTGCTGCACCTTGATACAGATCTCTTCTTTACTTCTTGAGAATATGTTGCTTATTTATTTGTTCGTTGCCTTTAGTGTCAGCAATGGCTTTGTGTCCCCAGTTCTGTTTGCTCCTGCCTGGCTCCTCTACAAAGCTGGGAGAGGTGCCTCGTATCTCAGAAATTTCAGAGTCACTCCCACCAGTGAAGGACCTAAGAGAAAGCTGCGCACGAGCCAGCAAGGTGCTGATAGTGTGCCTCTGAGATTCTCACCTCTAACTTTTCCATGGAACGGACAACTAGTAGTTTCTCTCTGTGCTACATTTAAAGGAAAAAAAGAAGTCTAAATCAGTTTATTAATTCATGGTGTTATTTTGTGTTTATTTATTATATTGATTGGTAAATTAGTAATTTACAAACTGTTATTTGTCAATTATTGCCTAACATATCAGCAAATACTATTATTATTATTATTTTTAAATAATCCTGGGGCCGAGCACATTCGCTCAGTCCGTAATCTCAGCACTTTGGGAGGCAGAGGTGGGAGGACCACTTGAGGCCAGGAGTTCAAGACCAGCATGGGCAGCATAGTAAGATCCTGTCTCTGCAAAAAGAGTAAAAAATAAAAATAGCTGTACCTAGTGGCTCACACCTGTAGTCTCAGCTACTTAGGAGGCTGAGACAAGTGGCTTGTTTGAACCAAGGAGTTCGGGCTGCAGTGAACTGTGATCATACTACTGCATTCTAGCCTAGGTGGCAGAGTGAGACCCCATCTCTTTAAAAAATCTGGGGACTCCAGTGTGTCCACTGCATGGCTTGTGAATGTGGAAGTGCAGTGAGCATAGTTTTGCTCAAGAATGGGTTGATGATAGCGCTTTCCCAGAGTAAAGCTCATTTTTATAAAATCTCTGTGTCTCAGAACTGATCCCTGCTTTAACTGCTTTTCTCTCTGGCATTTGAAAGCAGTTAACCATATATAAAATGAATGATTTTCATAACTCCATAAAAGGAGCATTATGACATCATCTACTATTTCTCCCTCTCGTTCTCATAAATCCAAACCATCAACCTGTTTATTCTTGTGTACTGGCACACTGTGTATTCCCAGCATAGAATGCCTTTCTATCTATGTTCTCTCTAAAACTGGAGAAAGTTTTCTGCACCCTAAATTTTCTACCCTAGGGATTAAACGGCCACTATAAATCACTTTCCCACTCTTCCTCACAGAGGAATGGGTAAATATGTAATAGCCATCACAGCAGCCTGTTGTCTCTCCTGCAGTTGTGTTTCTGCCACATCACACAAAGCTCTTTTTCTTGTCTTTTTAAGCAGTACTCTGTAGTAATTTTTTAAACAGTATGTAATGTCTGTATGTACAAATACATATATATGTATGCACACACAGAGCTGATATTTAGTGAGGTTATATATAGAAGGATGATAGGAATAGCAATGTAATTTAAGAAAAATAAATTATTTTTAAAAGAATAGATCCTATGTTTAAGATGGGAAATTACAGTTAGATCAGTTAGGCATGCCTCGCCCAGCCATGATATGGAAAAAGTGTAAGCAAAGGGCATTTTCAGCGAGCTGCTCGGGTACTCAGCCTATCATCACATTTAATTAAAAATGTCATTTTGAGCCATGGCCGATTCATTCGTTAATTTGTTATTTAAAACAGCTTGAGAAGTATTTATTTTAAATACAGAATTTGTGTTAATGAATTGGAAAGAATATTGTATTGCTTGGCAGAGATGTTATAGCCTAACGATTTGTGGCTTAAAACAAGAAAAACCAGCTGGTGATCAGTTTTGTCTAAGTAGTACATGAGTATCTACTAATATTTGATAATAGCCAATTTTTTTTTTTAATAACCAGAATAAAGGAGTTGGGAATGGGAGGCAGAAACAAGGAACACTGACGCTCAAAACTGCACAGTATGGGTCTGTGATACATGCATGGTTCAGTTGGATCGTTAGTGAGGAGGGGGAGGAAAGCCAGCTGGGCAGGGATAGGCATGGGCCTGCGTCTGTGCTTCTGTGCCAGAAGAGAAGTCACCAGCTCTGCCTTCTTCACTTTCCCCTTGTCTAAGATCTGTCCTCTTTTCTTCAAAAGTGTGAATTAGTTTAATCAGTTGTTTTTTTTTGTTTGTTTGTTTGTTTTTGTTTTTGTTTTTTTTGAGATGGGTTCCTGCTGTGTTGCCTATGCTCAAGTAATCCTCTCTGAGCCTCCGCAGTAGCTGGGACTATAGGTAGTCACCACCATACCTAGCCAAATCTAAGGCATAGTTTATTTTCTCCAGTTTTGGAAAGCAGGGTATATGTAGTTCTGTGTGTGTGTGTGTGTGTGTGTGTGTGTGTGCGCGCGCGTCTATATCGCTACAAATGAGACCACTGTCTTAGTCCATTCAGGCTGCTTCAACAGAATACCTTAGACTGGGTGGCTTATAAACAACCAAACCATATTTCTCATGTCCTACAGGCTGGGAGTGCAAGATCAAGGTGCCAGCAGTTTTGGTGTCTAGTGAAGGCTTGCCTTCTTATAGATCTTTACTTCTCACTATGTCCTTATGTGGTGGGAGGAGCAAACAAGCTCCATTGGGTCATTTTAATAAGGGCACTAATCCAAGTCATGAGGACACAGCCTCCCACAAGGCCCCACATCCTATACCATCACCTTGGGGGTTAGGATGTCCACTCCTGAGTTTTGGTGGACACAACATTAATTCCATACCACTAGGGTAATGTCCTGATGTCAAGTCTTTACCTTAATCACATGTGTGATGTAAGGTAACATGGCAGGTTCTAGGGATTAAGATGTGAACATCTTTTTTTTTTTTTTTGGCAGGGGTGAGTGGTGAGGGACATTATTTTGCCTACCACATTTTACATACATTTAAATATTTACAGTAGTGTGAAAATAATGCACTTTACAAATGCATTGTCTTCCATGATAATATGAAATGAGCATCTGACCCAGTGATATTAATGGGCTGATCATTTTGATTTCAGTATTTTGGGAAGGAAAGTAGTGAACAGTAATGATCTAGTGAGTGTATTAGCCCATTCTGAAATACCTGGGACTGGGGTAACTTTCATTGATCACCGTTCTGCAGGCTTTCTAGGAAGCATGGCACTGGCATCTGCTTGGCATCTAGGGAAGCCTCTGGTAGCTTACAGTCATGGTGAAAGTTGAAGTGGGAGCAGGCACATCACGTGACGAAAGCAGGAGCAAGTCGGGCGGAGGGGGGTGCCACACACACACTTTTAAATTATCGGCTCTCCTGAGAACTCATTGTTGTGAACACAGCACCAAACCATGAAGGATCCGTCCCCAGGATTCAGCCACCACCCACCAGGCCCCACCTCCAGCATTGGGGATTACAGTTCAACAGGAGATTTGGGCAGGGGGCAAGTATCCAAACTATGTTAGTGTGTATTTCTTTGAGACCATTTTTTATTTAGGTGAGCCCTATGGGGCAGTATTTGTACAAATAAAACTCTAGCCATTACATAATTGTGGTTGCTTGATAAAAAACAAAAATCTGTGGTAACAAAATTGGTTATTTTTAGCTCTTTTGCACAATTAAAAGTAATTTTTATAGTAATTTTTTAGTGCTATAGATGTGAAATTTTGATGAGAAAAATTATGTACAGGTTGTGAATATTGTGCATGTTGGGAAGTTTCATTCTTTCACTGGTACTCTCTTGTTCGAGCTCTACTCCTCCCTTTTGTATGACTTACTTTACTTTTAAGCATTAAGTTATTGCAACACAAGTTATGTTACTGTATTCATTTTATGTTATTATAATTTGTTATTTTATGTAACTTTTGTTATTGGAACATAACAGATTGGAGTGCAGTGGTGTGATGTTGGCTCATTGCAGCCTCCAATCCCAGGTTCAAGCTGTTCTCCCACCTCAGCCTCCTGAGTAGCTGGGATTACAGGCATGAGCCACCACACCCAGCTAATTTTTGTATTTTTGTAGAGATGAGGTTTTCCCATGTTGGCCAGGCTGGTCTCAAACTCCTGACCCCAGGTGATCTGCCTTCCTTGACCTCCCAAAGTGCTGGGATTACAGGTGTAAGCCACTGTGCCTGGCCTATTTTAGATGTTTCCAATAATTGTGTTTTGAACAGATGCTTTAAAAATGATGGAAGATTGATTCTAATGAGTCTTCTTATGCACACTGACCTAAAGGCCATTTTTTTTACAACTTACTTTCTTCTTTCAATTGTGAAAAAGTGCATTCTTGGGCATTTGCTAATCTTTTTAGAGAATTAAAATTTTCTTAAGCGTAGCACCCTTTTCTAGTTTTGTGTGTGTCCTACATTCTGCTTTATTTGGTAGCTACCTCCAGGCCTCTGTAGCACATAAGGTTTTATAAAGTCAGAATCACATCTTCATCATCCCTGTGAGTGTGTGTAGCATGGGTTTGATGCTTTGCATTCAAGAAGTATGTAGTCAGCCCTCCGTGCCTGTGTGTTCTATATCCATGGCTTCAACCAACATGAATTGAAAATGTTTGAAAAAAATTGCATCTGTACTGAACTTCTACAGACTTTTTTTCTTGTCAGTGTTCCCTAAACCATACAGTATAAAAACTATTTACATAGCAGTTACATTGTATTAGGTATTATAAATAATGTAGAGATGATTTAATGTGTCCTGGACGATATGTGTAGGTTATATGCAAATACTATGCTATGTCATATCCGGGACTTGAGGGTTCTCAGGCATCTGGGACCAATCTCCCGCAGACACTGAGAGATGGCTGGACTCCCCTTTCTTCTCAGCCCTGTCAAACTGGCAGTGACATCAAAAGGAAGGGCTGCATGGTCTTGGGCAGAGTTGGCTTAGAGAAATAGAGAGTATGCTTAATTCATTTCAGGTTCTAGATAATGCAGCATGATAAAATACTTCATATGTTATAAATAAAATTTCAACAGATCCACGTTCATATGTGTACTTCATATTTTAGTTAGCAGATTCCTGTAATGGGTTTTTTTTTTTTTTACACTATGGAAATATTTCACACTGTTTTCCACTAAAACCTGTTTCAATTTGTATACATTCTCCAAGATTGTAATTTTATATGGAAACCTCACAGATAACTTTTTGTGTCTATTTCCTCACCTGGTATATGCTTGCTGAGTGTCCAGTACAATAGTCTATCATCGTAGAAAATGGAGACACCCTTGATTAGAAAACATAGTTACAGAAAGCACATCTGAAATGATAACTCTTTGGTTTTTAATTTATCATCAATCTTCACGTACTCTTTTTATTAAAGGATTGTAGATTGCTGCATTTTGTTAAAATCTAAGAACAAAGCTTTATTGCTTAAGAGGATTATTTAGCTATAATCTTGTAGTTATATTATTCCTTATCAACTTAAAAAAAAAAAGAACATGTACTTAGAGAAAAAAGGCTTGCGCTAAACAAATTGAGTCGCCATTGGGGGCATACTTTTATTCTCAGGAACTTGGCTGCTGTATGTCTTCCTCTGTACTCATCTACAGTAAATGATGTTTCACCATCTATTGGTAATGAGATGGTCATATGTGTGTTATACTTTCTTATGCAAGAGTCAGGGCTATTACTTCAGTGCTATTCTAAGTGTCTAAAAAAGGTAGGAGTGTGTGTGTGTGTTGCAGTGATTCATTACCTTTATTTTTCTGTGTTCACACGTA
>NW_022143073.1:0-15109 GCF_007565055.1 Rhinopithecus roxellana | reverse complement strand
CCTACATCTATATCTGTATTTTATCGTGTATCTATATCTCTATATTTTATACCTGTATCTATTATATCTATGTCTATATATACTATATCTATTATATCTATATGTCTATATTTTACCTGATTATTTATATCTATATTTTATCCTTTATCTATTATATCTTCTGTCTACATTTTATACCTGTATATATTATATCTATTTTGATACTTATATCTATTATATCTATTATGTCTACATTTTATACCTGTATCTATATCTATTATGTCTATATTTTATACCTATATCTATTATGTCTGTATTTTATACCTATATCTATTATATCTATAATATGTATATTTTATAGATATCTATTATATCTATACCTATATTTTATGCCTGTATCTGTTATGTCTACTATGTATATATCTAGTATATCAATGATGTTTGTCTTTTATACCTATATCTATTATTCTATTGTGTGTATATTTTATACCTATATCTATATATGTATTATGTCTCTATTTTATACCGATGTCTATTATATCTATTTATCTATTTTTTATACCTATATCTATATATCTAGTATATCTATATTTTATACTTATATCTTTATACATCTATTTTATACCTATATCTATTATATCTCTTATGGCTATATTTTATACCTGTTTTTATTGTATCTATTATGTCTATATGTTATACCTATACCTATTATATCTATTATGTCTATATGTTATACCTATATTTATTATACGTATTGTGTCTATCTTATATACCTATATCTATTACATTTGTTATGTCTATATTTTATCCCTACGTCTATAATGTCGATATTTTATACCTATATCTATTATATCTATTATATCTATATTTTATACCTATATCGGTCTATATTTTATACCTATATCTATTGTATATATGATGTCTATATTTTATACGTAAATCTATTATATCTGTTATATGTATATTTTATGCCTATATCTATTATATCTATTATATCTATACTTGATACCTATATCTGTCATGTCTATATTTTATGCCTGTATCTATTACATCTATTATGTCTATATATTATACCTGTATCTGTTATATCTATTATGTCTATACATTGTACCTACATCTATTAAAACTATTATGTCTATATTTTATAAGTATGTCTGTTATATCTATTCTGTCTATATTTTATACCTATATCTATTATGTCTATATTTAATACCTATATCTATTATATCTAATATGTGTATATTTTATACCTATATCTAATATAACTTATGTCTATATTTCATACCTGTATTATATCTATTATGGCTATATTTTATACCTATATCTATTATGTATATATTTTATACCTTTATCTATTGTAACTATTATATCTATATTTTATATATATATTATAACTATTATAACCTATATTTCTTATATCTACATTTTATACCTGTATCAATTATATCTATTATATTATTATTTAATTATATGTATATTATCTATATTATTTACCTCTATTATATCCATAATATCTACATTTTATATATATATCCATTATAACTATTTTATACCTATTTTCTTACATCTATATTTTATACCTGTATCTATTATATCTATTATATTTATATTTTATAATTATGTCTATTATATGTATATTTCATACCTTTATCTATTATATCTATTATGTCTATATTTTATACCTATATATATTATATCTATTATGTCTATATTTTATACGTGTGTCTATTATATCTATTATGTCTATATTTTTTACCTATATCTATCAAATCTATTATGTCTCTATTTTATACATATATATATTATATCTCTTATGTCTATATTTTATACCTATATCTATTATATCTATTATGTCTATATTTTATATCTGTATCTATTGTATCTTTTAAGTCTATATTTTATACCTATATCTATTTTATCTACTATGTCAATATTTTACACTTATATCTATTATATTTATTACGTCTATATTTTATGCCTATATCTTTTTTGTCTGTATTTTATACCTATATCTAATAAAACTATTATGTCTATGTTTTATAACTATATCTGTTATGTCTGTTATGTCTATATTTTATACCTATATCTATTATATCTACTATGTCTATATTTTATACCTATATCTATTATATCTATTATGTCTATATTTTAATCCTATATCTTTTTTGTCTGTATTTTATACCTATATCCTTTATGAATATTATGTCTATATTTTATAACTATATCTGTTATATCTAATATGTCTATATTTTATAACTATGTCTAATATGCCTATGTTTTAAACCTATATATATTATATCTATTGTGTCTGTATTTTATGCCTACATCTATTATGTCTATATTTTATACCAATATCTATGATATCTATTATGTTTTTATTTTATACCTATATCTATTATATCTATTATGTCTGTATTTTATACCTATATCTATTATATTTATTATGTCTATATTTTATACCTATATTATATCTATTGTGTCTATATTTTATACCTATAACTATTATATCTATTATGTCTATATTTTATTCCTATATATCTATTATGTCTACATTTTATACCTATATCTTTATATCTATTATCTGTATATTTTATACCTATATCTATTATATCTATTATATCTATATTTTATACCTATATCTGTACTGTATATAATTTATAACTATAGCTATTATATCTTTTCTGTCTATATTTTATACCTATATCTATTATATATATTATGTCTATATTTTATACCTGTATCTATTATATCTGTTATGTCTATAGTTTATACCTATAACTATTATATCTATTATGTCTACATTTTATACCTATATCTATTATATCTATGGTGTCTATATTTTATACGTATATTTATTATATGTATTATGTCTATATTTTATTACCTATATCTATTATACCTATTATGTCTATATTTTTATACCTATGTTGATTATATCTATTATGTCTACATTTTTTACCTAAATCTATTATATCTATTATGTCTATATTTTATATCGATATCTATTATATCTATTATGTCTATACTTTATTACCTATATCTACTATGTCTATTAGGTCTATATTTATTCCTCTTCATATTGTATCTGTTATGTCTATATTTCTATCCCTATATCTATAATGTCTATATTTTATACCTATATTAATTATATCCATTATGTCTGTATTGTATACCTATACTCATAATGTCTATATTTTATTCCTTTATCTATTATGTCTATATTTTATATCTACATTTTTTTATATCTATTAGGTCTATATTTTATACCTATATCTATTATATCTATTATGTCTATATATATACCTATATCTATTATATCTATATTTCATACCTATATCTATTATATTATTATGGTCTATATATTATACCTATATCTATTATGTCTATATTTTATACCTATATTATATCTATTATGTCTATATGTTATACCAATATCTATTACGTCTACTTATGTCTATATTTAATACTATATCTATTATCTATTATGTCTATATTTTTAACCTATATGTCATACATCTATTATGTCTATATTGTATACCTATATCTATTATATCATCTATGTCTACTTTATACCTATAGGTATTATGTCACTTATGTCTATATTTTATACCCTCTATCTATTATATCAATTATATCTGTATTTTATATATATATAGCTATTATAACTGCATGTATACCTATATTTTCTATATCTATATTTTATACCCATCTATTATATCTATTATATTTATATTTATAATTATGTCTATTATATCTATATTTTATACCTTTATCTATTATATCTATTATATCTTTGGTTTTCTGCCTATATCAATTAATATCTACTATTTTATATATATATCTTATTATTCTATTATATGTATATTTTATACCTTTATCTATTATATCTATATTTCATACCTTTATCTATTATATCTATTATGTCTATATTTTATACGTATATCTATTATATCTATTAGCCTATAAATTATACCTATGTGTATTATATCTCTTATGTCTATATTTTACACCTATATCTATCAATCTATTATGTCTCTATTTTTATACCTATGTATATTATATCTATTATGTCTATATTTTATACCTTTATACTATTATATCTGTTATGTCTATTATTTTATAACAATATCTAATTGTATCTATTACGTCTATATTATACCTATACTCTATTATGATCTATTAATATCTGTTATTTTAGCACACCTCTATTCTCTTTAATACTATATATTTATTTCACCTATATCATATTATATCTGGTATTTACTACTCGCGATTATTCTATTTTAATCTGCTATTTTATGGCCGTCTGCATTCTATTTATATCTATCTAGGTGTCTCATATTGTTTATTACTTTATTATATATTCTATCTATTAGGTCTATATTTTTAATACCTCATATCTATTATATTCTTACTTGTCTACATTTTATACCTGTATCTATTATATCTATTTTTTTACGTATATCTATTATATATATTATATCTATATTTTATACCTATATCTATTATATCTACATTTTATACCTGTATCTATTATATCTATTATGTCTATATTGTTTACCTATATCTATGATATCTATTATGTCTATATTTCATACCTGTATCTATTATATCTATTATGTATATATTTTATACCTATATCTATTATATCTATTGTATCTATATTTTATACCTATATCTATTATATCTAAATTTTATACCTATATCTATTATATCTAATATGTCTGTATTTTATACCTATATCTATTATGTCTATTATGTCTATATTTTATACCTATATTTATCTATATCTATTATGTTTATATTTTATACCTATATCTATTATATCTATTACGTCTATATTTTATACCTATATCTATTATATCCTTTATGTCTACATTTATATCTATATCTCTTATATGTCTTATGTCTATCTTTTATACCGATATCTATTATATCAATTATGTCTGTCTTTTATACCTATGTCTATTATATCTATTATGTCTATATTTTATACCTATATCTATTATATCTATTATATCTATATTTATACCTATATCTATTATATCTCTATTTTATACCTATATCTATTATATCTGTTATGGCTATATTTTATACCGGTATTTATTTTATCTATTATGTCTATATGTTATACCTATACCTATTATATCTATTATGTCTATATGTTATACCTATGTTTACTATACGTATTATGTCTATCTTATATACCTATATCTGTTACATCTATTATGTCTCTATTTTATACCTACGTCTATTATGTCCATATTTTATACCTATATCTATTATATCTATTATGTCTATGTTTTATACCTATATCTATTGTATATATTATGTCTCTATTTTATACTATATATCTATTATATCTGTTATGTTTATATTTTATGCATATATCTCTTATATCTAATAAATCTATACTTGATACCTAATCTATTATGTCTATATTTTATACCTATATCTATTATATCTATTATGTCTATATATTATACCTGTATCTGTTATATCTATTATGTCTATATATTATACCTATATCTATTATAACTATTATGTCTATAATTTGTAACTATATCTATTATATCTATTCTGTCTATTTTGTACATATATCTATTATATCTATATTTCATACCTATATCTATTATATCTAATATGTGTATATTTTATACCTATATCTAATATATCTTATGTCTATATTTCATACCTGAATCTATTATGTCTATTATGGCTATATTTTATGCCTATATCTATTATGTTTATATTTAATACCTCTATCTATTGTATCTATTATATCTATATTTTATATATATATCTATTATAACTATATTTTATATCTATATTTGTTATATCTATTTTTATACCTGTATCTATTATATCTATTATATTTATATTTTCTAATTATGTCTATTATATCTATATTTTATACGTATATCTAATACTCTATATATCGAAAAAAAAAAAAAAAAAAAAAAAAAAAAAATAATTATACCTTATCTATTATATCTATATTTCTATCTTTATCTATTATATCTATTACTTCTGTATTTTAGCGTATATCTATTATATCTATATTCTTATTTTATACCTATGTCTACTATATCTATTATGTCATATTTTATACGTATCTATCAATCTATTATGTCTCTATTATACGTATATATATTATATCTATTATGTCTATATTTAATACCTATATCTATTATATGTATTTGTCTATATTTTTTATTTCTATAATAGAATATCATTATGTCTTATTTTGCCTATATCTTTTTTTGTCTTTTTTATACCTATAGCTATTATAACTATTTGTCTATATTTTATACTATATACTATTATATCTGTTATGTCTATTTTATACCTATATCTAATATGGCTATATTTTATACTATATACTTATATATTTATATCTATGTGTCTGTATTTTATACCTACATCTATATGTCTATATTTTATACCAATATCTATGATATCTATTACGTTTATATTTTATACCTATCTGTTATATCTATTTGTCTATATTTTATACCTATATCTATTATGTATTATGTCTATATTTTATACCTATATATTATATCTATTATGTCTATATTTTATACCTATATCTATTATGTCTATATTTTATTCCTATATCTATTATATCTATTATGTCTACATTTTATACCTATATCTATTTTATCTATTTTGTGTATATTTTATGCATATACCATATTATATCTATTATGTCCATATTTTATACCTATGTCTATACGGTATATTTTTTATACCTATATAATATGTTTTCTGTCTATATTTATACGTATATCTATCTATATCTATTATGTGTATATTTTATACTATATCTATTATATCTATTATGTCTATATTTCATACCTATCTCTATTGTATCTATTATGTCTACAATTTATACCTATATCTATTATATCTTTTATGACTATATTTTATACCTATTCTATACGGTATATTTTTTATACCATATAATATGTTTTTCTGTCTATATTTTATAAGTATATCTAGCTATATCTATTATGTGTATATTTTATACCTATATCTATAGATCTATTATGTCTATATTTTATACCTATATCTATTGTTCTATTAGTCTATAATTTATACCTATACCTATTATATCTATTATGTCTATATTTTATACCTATGTCTATACGGTATATTTTTTTATACCTATATAATATGTATTCTGTCTATATTTTAGTATATCTATCTATCATAGTATTAGTGTATATTTTATTCCGTATCTATTATATCTATTATATCTATATTTTATACCTATATTATATCTGGATTATACGTATATCTATTATATCATTCTGCCTATATTTATACCGATTATCTATTATATCTATATTTTACACCTGTATCTATTATATCTATGTTGTCTATATTTTATACTTATGTCTATTATATCTATTCTGTCTATATTTGTTACCTATATCTATTATATATATATTATGGTCTATATTTTATACCTATATTCTATTGTATCTATTATGTCTATAATTTATACCTATATCTATTATCTTTTTATGACTATATTTTATACCTACATCTATTATATCTATTGTGTCTATATTTTATTCCTATATCTATTATGTCTATATTTATACCTATAAATATTATATCTATTATGTCTATATTTTATACATATATCTATTATATATATTATATCTATATTTTATACCTATATCTCTTATATCTATTATGTCAATATTTTATTCCTATATCTATTATATCTATTATGTCTATATTTTATACCTATGTCTATTATATGATTATGTCCTATTTACCTATATCTATTATATCTATTATGTCTATATTTTATGCCGATATCTTTTTGTCTGTATTTTATCCCTATATCTATTATAACTATTATGTCTGTATTTATAACTATATCTGTTATATCTATTATGTCTATATATTATACCTATACCTATTATAACAATTATGACTATATTTTATATCCTTGTTATATCTATTTTGTCTATATTTTATACCTATATCTATTATATCTATATTTCATACCTATATCTATTATATCTAATATGTGTATATTTTATAATCCTATATCTAATATATCTTATGTCTATATTTCATACCTGTATCTATTATATCTATTATTTCTATATTTTATACCTATATCTATTATCTATTGTCAATATTTTATTCCTATACCTATTATATCTATTATGTCTATATTTTATGCCTACAGTATTATATCAATAATGGTTATGCTCTATACTTCTATCTATTATATCTATTATGTCTATATTTATACCTATGTCTATTATATGAATTATGTCTATATTTTAAACCTATATCTCTTATATCTAATATATCTATACTTGATACCTATATCTATCATGTCTATAGTTTATACCTATATCTATTATATCTATTATGTCTATAGAGGAGGACCTGTTATCTGTTTATGTCGATGTAGGGCAGTAGCGTGTATACCTATACCTATTATAGCTCTTATGACTATATTTATATCTATGTTATATCTATTTTGTCTATATTTTATACTATATCTCTTATTATATCTATATTTCATACCTAATCTATTATATTCTAATATGTGTGGTTTTTATACCTATATCTAATCTATCTATGTCTATATTTCATACCTGTATCTATTATATCTATTATGGCTATATTTTATGCCTATATGTATTATTGTTATATTTTATTACCTCTATCTATTATATATATTATATCTATATTTTATATATATATCTATTATAACTATATTTTATACTATATTTCTTATATCATATTTATACCTCTATCTATATATCTATTATATTAATATTTTCTAATTATGTCTATTATATCGATATTTTATACGTATATCTATTTCATCTATTATATCTATATTTATACCTTTGTCTATTATATCTATAGTTCATACCTTTATCTATTATATCTATTATGTTATATTTTATGCGTATATCTATTATATCTAATATGTCTATATTTTATACCTATGTCTATTAATCTATTATGTGTATATTTTATACGTATATCTATCAAATCTATTATGTCCTCTATTTTATACTTATATATATTATATCTATTATGTCTATATTTTATACATATATCTATTATATGTATTATGTCTATATTTTGTATCTATATCTATTATATCTATTATGTCTATATTTTAAGCCTATATCTTTTTGTCTGTATTTTATACCTATATCTATTATAGCAATTATGTCTATATTTTATAACTATATCTGTTATATCTGTTATGTCTAAATTTTTTACCTATATCTACTATATCTACTACGTCTATATTTTATACCCGTATCTCCTATATATATTATGTCTATATTTATGCCTATATCTTTTTTGTCTGTATTTTATACCTATATCTTTTATAACTATTATGTCTATATTTTATAACTATATCTGTTATATCTGTTATGTCTGTATTTTATATCTATACCTAATATGCCTATATTTTATATCTGTATATATTATATCTATTGTGTCTGTATTTTATACCTACATCTATTATGTCTATATTTTATACCAATACCTATGATATCTATTATGTTTATATTTTATACCTATATCTATTATATCTACTATGTCTGTATTTTATACCTATATCTATTGTATGTATTATGTCTATATTTTATACCTATATCTATTATATCTATTATGTCAATGTTTTATACCTATATCTATTATGTCTATATTTTATTCCTATATCTATTATATCTATTATGTCTACATTTTTTACCCATATCTATTATGTCTATTATGTGTATATTGTATGCCTGTATCTATTATATCTATTATGTCTATATTTTATACCTATATCTATACTGTACTATTTTATAATTATATAATATCTATTCTGTCTATATTTTTATACGTATATCTATTATATATATTATGTCTATATTTAATTCCTATATCTATTATATCTATTATCTCTATAGTTTATACCTATAACTATTATATGTATTATATCTATATTTTATATCTATATCTATTATATCTATATTTTATATGTATAACTATTATATCTATTATGTCTATATTTTATACCTATATCTCTCGTATATATTAGGTCTATATTTTATACCTGTATTGATTATGTCTGTTTTTTATACCGATATCTATTATATATGTTATGTATATATTTTATAACTATATTTTTTATGTCTATATGTGTATACCTATATCTATTATATCTATTATGTCTGTATTTTATACCTATATCAATTATATCTAATATGTCTATATTTTATACCTCTATCCATTATATCTATTATGTCTATATTTTATAGCTATATCTGTTTATATCCATTTTATCTCTATTTTATACCTATATCTATTATATCTACATTTTATACCATATATATTATAAAAATTATATCCATATTTGATACCTACATCTATTATATCTTTTATATCTATATTTTATACCTATACTTATATCTATTATATCTATATTTTATACCTATATCTATATCTATTATATCTGTATTTAACTATATCTGTTTATATCTATTATGTCTATGTTTTATTCCAGTACCTATGATATCTATTATGTCTATATCTATTATATCTATTATGTCAATATTTTAT
This sequence comes from Rhinopithecus roxellana, assembly GCF_007565055.1. Lineage (NCBI taxonomy): Eukaryota > Metazoa > Chordata > Mammalia > Primates > Cercopithecidae > Rhinopithecus > Rhinopithecus roxellana. The sequence goes on along the minus strand of NW_022143073.1, from coordinate 4,519 downwards.
ACCTTTATCTATTGTATCTCTTATGCCTATATTTTACACCTATATATGTTATAACTATTATGTCTATATTTTATACCTATATCTATTATATCTATTATGTCTATCTTTATGCCTTTATCTATTATGTCTTTATTTTATACCTATATCTATTACATCTATTATGTCTATATTTTATAACTATATCTGTTATATCTATTCTGTCTATATTTTATACCTGTATCCATTTTGTCTATATTTCATACGTATATCTATTATATCTATTATGTCTGTATTTTATACCTATATCTTTTATGTCTATTATATTTATATTTTATAATTATATCCAATATATTTATATTACTTTCCTGTATCTATAATATCTATATTTTATATCTATATCTATTATATCTGTATTTTATACGTATATCTATTATATCTATTATGCCTATATTTTATACCTATATCTATTATATCTATATTTTACACCTGTATCTATTATATCTATCTTGTCTATATTTTATACCTATGTCTATTTTTTCTATTCTGTTTGTATTTTTTACCTATGTCTATTATATCTATTATGTCTATATTTTATACGTATATCTATTATATTTATTATGTCTATATTTTATACCTATATCTATTATGTCTATATTTTATACGTTTATCTATTATATCTATTATGTCTATATTTTATACCTATGTCTATTATATCTATTATGTCTATATTTTATACCTATATCTATTATATCTATTATGTCTATATTTTATTCCTATATCAATTATAACTCTTATGTCTATATTTTATAACTATACCTGTTATATCTATTATGTCTATATTTTCTACCTGTATCTATCATATATATTATATCTATATTTTATACCTCTATCTATTTAACTATATTTTATACCTATATCTATTATATCTATATTTATACCTATATCTATTATACCTATAATATTAAAATTTTATAACTATATATATTATATCTATATTTTATACCTATGTCTATAACTAATATATCGATATTTTGTACCTATAATCTATTATATGTGCATTTTATACGTATATCTATTATATCTATTATATGTATATTTTTTACCTGTATGTATTATATCTATTATGTCTATATTTTCTACCTATATCTATTATATCTATTATGTCTGTATGTTATACCTATATCTATTGTATCTATTATGTCTATATTTTATACCTATATCTACTATATCTTTTATGCCTACATTTTATACCTATATCTATTATATCTCTTATGTCTACATTTTATACCTCTATTATATCAATTATGTCTATATTTTATAGCTATATCAATTATACCTATTTGTGTATAATTTAGAACTATATCTATTATATCTATTATGTCTATGTTTTATACCTACATCTATTTTATCTATTATGTGTGTATTTTACCTATAATCTATTATGACTATTATGTGTATATATTATACCTATATCTATTATGTCTATGATGTCTATATTTTATACCTATATCTATCTATTACGTCTATATTTTATACCTATATCTATTATGTCTATTATGTCTATATTTTATACCTATATATATTATATCTTTCTGTCTATATTTTATACCTATATCTATTATGTCTATATTTTTATACCTATATTTGTTATATCCATTATGTCTATATTGTATACAAATACCTATTATGTCTATATTTTATACCTATATCTATTATGTCTACATTTTATACCTATATCAATTATATCTATTATGTCCATACATTTACACCTATATTTATTATATCTATTATGTGTATATGTCATAACTATATCTAGTATATCGATTATATCTATATTTCATACCTATATCTATTATATCTATTATGTCTATATTTTATACCTATGTCCATTATATCTACTATGTCTATATTTCATACCTATATTTATTATATCCACTATATCTGTATTTTATACCTATATCTATTATATCTATATTTGATACCTGTATCCATTATATCTACTATATCTATAGTTTATTACCTATATCTATTATATCTATTATGTCTATATTGTATACCTATATGTATTATATCTATAATATCTATATTGTATACCTATGTCTATTATAACTGCATTTTATACCTATATGTATTATATCTATATTTATACCTATATCTGCTATATCTACTGTCTATATTTATACCGGTATCTATTATATCAATTTTTATACGTATATTATATATATCGATATTTTATACCTAATCTATTATATATATATTTTATTCCTGTATATATCTATCATGACTATGTTTTATATCTATATATATTTTAACTATTATGTCTATATTTTACACCTATATCTATTAGATCTATTATGTCTATATTTTATACCTATATATATTCTGTCCATATTTTATACCTATATCTATTATATCTATTATGTCTGTATTTTATACCTATATCTATTATATCTATTATGTCTATATTTTATACCTATATCTATTATATCATGTCTCTATGTTATATCTATATCTATTATATCTATATTTCATACATATATCTATTATATATATATATCTATACTTGATACCTATATCTATTATGTCTATAATTTATACCTATGTCTATTATATTTATTATGTTTATATTTTAAACCTGTATGTATTATATCTATTATGTCTATATTTTATACCTATATCTATTATATCTATAATGTCTATATTTTAACTATATCTGTTACATGTATTATGTCTATATTTTATACCAATACCTATTATATCTATTATGAGTGTCTATTGTATATATTATGTGTATATTTTATACCTTGTCTATTATATCTATTATGTCTATATTTTATAACTATATCTATTATATCTATTATGCCTGTATTTTATACCTATATCAATTATGTCTATATTTTATGCCTATATCTATTATTACTATTATGTCTATAGGTGATAACTATATCTGTTATATCTATTCTGTCTGTATTTTATACCTGTATCTATTATGTCTATATTTCGTACCTATATCTGTTATATCTATATCTATATTTATACCTATATCTATTATATCTATATTTTATAACTATATCTATTATATCAATTACATTTATATTTTTAAATTATACCTATTAATTTATATTTTAAACCTGTATCTATTATCTACTATATGTATATTTATATCTATATCATTATATCAATATTTTATACCTATATCTATTATACCTCTTATGTCTATATTTATACCTATATCTATCATATATATTATGTCTATATTTTATACCTGTGTCTATTATGTCTATTTTTTATACCTATATCTATTATATCTGTTATGTCTATATTTTATAACTATATCTATTATGTCTATGTTTTATACCTGTATCAATTATGTCTTTATTTATTAACTATATCTAATATCTATTATGTCTATATTTTATACCTATATCTATTATATCTATTATACCTATATTTTATACCTTGTATCTATTATATCCATTATGTCTATATTTTATACCTATATCAATTATATCTAATATGTCTATATTTTATACCTATATCCATTATATCTATTATGTCTATATTTTATACCTATATCTATTATATCCATTATATCTGTATTTTTATACCTATATCTATTATATCTATATTTTACACCTATATCTATTATATCTATTATATCTATATTTTAACTATATTATATCTATTATGTCTATATATTGTTCCAGTACCTATTATATCTATTATGTCTATATCTATTATATCTATTATGTGTATATTTTATAGCTATATCTATATATATATTATGCCTATATTTTATATCTATATCTATTATATCTATTATGTCTATATTTTATACACATATCTATTATATCTATTATGTCTATATTTTAACCTATATCTATTATGTATTTATTTTATACCTATATCTATTATAACTATGATGTCTATATTTTATAACTATATCTGTTATATCTATTCTGTCTATATTTTATACCTGTATCCATTATGTCTATATTTCATACCTATATCTATTATATCTATTATGTCTATACTTTATGCCTATATCAATTATCTATTATGTCTGTATTTAATACCTATATCCTTTATATCTATTATGTTTATATTTTATACCTATACCTATTATATCCATTATATCTGCATTTTTTACCTATATCGATTATATCTTCATTTAATATGTATATCTATTATATCAATTATATCCATATTTCATACCTATATCTATTATATCATTTATATCTATATTTTATACCTATATCTGTATCTATTATATCTATATTTTATACCTATATCTATTGTATCCATTATATCTATATTTTAACTATATCTGTTAAATCTATTATGTCTATATTTTATTCCAGTACCTATTATATTTATTATGTCTATATCTCTTATATCTATTATGTCTATATTTTACCTATATGTATTATATCTTTTATGTCTATATCTATTATATATATTATGTGTATTTTTATACCTATATCTGTCATATCTATTATGTCTATATTTTATACCTATATCTATTATATCCATTATGTGT
>NW_022143072.1:0-33656 GCF_007565055.1 Rhinopithecus roxellana | reverse complement strand
AGAGAATCTCTGGGAAACGGGGAAAGTTTGAAAATGCAAGTCAATTTCATGATGCAATTTTACATATGAAAAAGGAAAGAAAATGCCTGTTGATTTCATACATAAAGATAAGTAATCAAAATCAAAATCTCTTTGAGGATAGCAGGATATTTTTGTTTTTTCAAAAGGGGGAGTTGCTGATTTGAGAAATATTCCTATAAAGTTTAAACTTTCAAGTCTAGATTGAATACAGTGTGTAGGAAGCATAGAGATTAGGCGTGCATGCTTTGGAGCCAGACTGTCTGGGTTCAAGTCCTGGCTCTACTGTCTGTGACACTGGCAATTTGCCTTAAACTTTCTAAACCTCCATTTCCTCACTTGTAAAGTAAAGATGTCGTAATAAGACCTCATTATAAGGTATCATGGGAATTAAATGATATAATTTATGTTAAGTAGAAAAGTGTTAGACGCATAGGAAATGTGCAATGATGGTAGCTATTATTGAACACCACCCTTTGACTTCCCACTTTTTCCTCGTTCTATTAAATCTTTCTAGGAACTTCAGGTTCTTGACACTTCAAGTTCTTGTAAAATGTTCAGTGATATTCAAAATGTGTTTTCTCTAGTTTTTCTTTCTTTCTTTCTTTCTTTCTTTCTTTCTTTCTTTCTTTCTTTCTTTCTTTCTTTCTTTCTTTCTTTCTTTCTTTCTTTCTTTCTTTCTTTCTTTTTTTTAACAGAAGGGGTCTCACTATGTTGCCCAGGATGATCTTGAAGTCTTGGGCCCAAGCGATCTTCTCACTTCGGCCTCCCAAGTAGCTGGGACTATGGACTCATGTCACCAAGCTGGTTTTAGCTCTAATGAATATTTAAGTTAGTGAAGTCCATCAGACAAAATTCTGGTGATATAATAATATATCTTATATTCTCTGAACCCCTCTCTATTTATAATGAACAAATGTTTGGGCCAAAAAAATGTTTAGTTCACCCCCACAGAGTACATACTGTTAGTTGCCTATCCAACATGCATCCAATCCCTATGTCCTTCTTAACGGAACCTCTGATCATCCTCCCATTGTTATGTACTTCAGGGAAAACCGAACCTCAACCTCAGCTATAGGGAATGAATCTTGGGTAGTTTAAGCCAACCATGGTAAACCCATTTCCCATACTGATTATTGGTTTAGAAACAGATATGTAACATGCTGAGAAGTCATCTGGATCTTCTACTTTCTTCACTTCTAAGGATACATTGGATGGGACGCCATTTCTTCCTTTCATCATAGTTTTGTTTGTATGTGACACCTAGAACTGCTGTTGCCATGTTGAAACCATGAGGATAGACCATATTGTCAGGGCAAAACTGAGGGTGGCATAGTGGGAGGATGTCACAAACCTGGGCCCTTGATGACACGCAAAGCTCCCGATTGCTCTAGCATAAAGCCCATGCCCACTGCTGGACTGATTCTTGTGCGAGATCATAAATTTCCAACTATTTAAGCCAGCTTGAGTTGGGGCTTTGTATTATTTATAGCCCAAAGTGTACTAATACCCAGCATATAAAAATCCACATTAAAATGCCTTAAAATAAACTAGAAAAAGTCAGACATGTCTCTTTTATGGTCCCAACATTACCCTTAATTTCCCTCAATAACCTCCTCTCTTTACCTCGACTCTAAAGTAGTCCTATCAGCTCCACTTCCAAAATATCTCTGAATCCAAATACTTCTTCCCATCCCTACTGCTGTCACCCAAATCCAAGCCACCATCGTTCTCTCCTGTATCACAGCAATAGCCTCACAGCTAAACTACCTCCCTTCATGCTTGCCTGAACTTCTGCAGTCAATTCTTTTTCTAAGTTGTGACAACATTTACATGATATAAAATTTACCATTCTAATCGTTTTTAAGGTGTATAATTCAGTGGTTATTAGTATATTGCCAATGTTCCACAACCACCACCACTATCCATATCCAGTAAATGATCACCTCTCATTTTCTCCTCTCCCCAGCCTCGGACAACCACTAATACAATCTATTCTGAGCACAGCAGCTGGAGTAATATTTTTCAAAGATAAATCAGATCATGCCACTTCTCTGCTTAAAACTCTCCAATGACTTTGAGTAACATTTAAATTCCTTAGCCTGACCTAGAAAAGCATTCATGATTTAGTCCCTGTCTACCTCTTCAGTGCCGTCCTGTACCATTCTCCCACTTGCTTGCGAGGTTCTGTCCACACAAGACCTCTGTGTGTTTCTTGGACACAACAGCTCACTCCTCCTTCAGGGCCTTTTCGATGTGTTCCCATTTTCCTCAGATGTAGTTTCCTGCTTGGCAGACTGGTGCCTTCCCATCATTCAAGTTGCACCACAGCTGTCCCCTCCTCAGCGAGGCTTCCCAGGCCAAGACAGTCCCCCGTGACACTGTTGCTCCTTAACCTCCTCCTTCTCACTTTCCTTACCGCATTGATCACTATCTGACACATTCACTTTTGAACATTTAATGAAAGCCCATAGTTTACTCAGATTTCCTTTGCTTTTACCCAATGTCTTTTTCTCTTCCAGAATCCCATCCAGGATACTATATTACATATACTTGTCTTGGCTTCTTAGGCCCCTCTTGGCTGTGACAGTTTCTCAAACTTTCTTTGGTTTTGATAACCTTGACGTTTTTCAGCAGTACCGGTCAAGTATTTTGTGGGATGCTCATCTATTGGAATTTGTCTGATTTTTCTTTTTTTCTTGATTACACTGGAGCTGTGGGTTTTTTTGGAGATAGAGCACAGAGGTAAAGTGCCATTTCATTGCATCATATCAAGGGGTCACATTCATTTTTTATTTGTCGCTTACCTGTCTCTCCCACTGTTAGAATATTAAGCTTCATGAAAATAGGAACACTGTCTGCTCTGTTCATAGCTTTATTCACAGAACCTAGAATAGCATCCAGTACAGAGCCTCATTAATTATTAGTTGATTGAAATCATGAATAAAGTAGAAAACAAATGACCAATATACCACCTATTGTTTTTGCATGTGAAATAAAATATGGGTCAAGAGGATTCATTGAGCATAGGTCAAAGGCACTAAAACCCTTTCAAATAATCTGGCATATCCATGAGATAAATCTAAACCCTCATGCAAATAAATAATTAACCCAAGGCCAATAGCACATTCAAAATCATTAATGAAAATTGATTTTCCTTCTTTGTGGGGCTGCGTCTCTCTGCTGCACCACAATCCCATTTGCAGACTCAGCCAGGATTCGTTGTGTTTTACTTCATTTCTACCCAGGGTCTTCTATTTCCTGAATGGTGCTAGCCTCCGTGAATTTTTTTTCTTTTTAAGTATTTGGCTTTGTAGGCCTATGCATGAAGAGGGTATGAGTGACTTTATGTAGGTAAGCTTTGGAAGGTAGCAAGCCCTCTCAGAACAAGGAGCTAACACATCAGGAGGAGCCAGGCTTGTCCAGGAGAGAATGCAGAGAGGGTGACCGAGCCCTGGGGCTGAGTGAAGGACTCTGTCAACTGACTTCATGGTGCAGGGGAGCAGGAGGAGGAGTCTGCTGGCAGCCGGTTAAATGCCTTTCCAGGAACATGGTGAAAACTGATTAAATATAGATGCAATCACATGAATTGATAGAAGGAACTTAGGGGACGTCTCCAGCCATTAGAACACCAAACACCAATGGGAGCTCCCTAGTGGTCATGGAGGAAGTTCGTTTTCTGACATGAGCTCCCAGAGAATGAAGTCCCTGAAAGGAAGAAATATTTGTATTCCACTCAGATTTCATGTAACCTTTTCTTTTGGAAGCTTCAGTAAGCAAAGGCACATTTGTCAAGGCTTCGGGATAAATGTGGAAAGCTTTTGAGCACTGAACTGGGAGATACTCAGAAGGGTTTACTGGAAAGGCTGGCCTGGGCTGGGAGCAGGCGGACATCCACTACAGCTGGCCAGACAGTGTGGGCCTCAGCTATGATCACCTCCAACGAGCCAATTTCCTGACTGTGTGTAACCTCCCAATCAATTTATTTGAACATGAGTTTCCCTAGGTAATGAGCTGCATTGTGTATCGTTGATCAGAGTATTTACTTTTCCTAGCATGCATAAGAGTAAGTGACTTACAGGTCAAATACCATAAGGTTACATAAGAAGTCTAACTAGCAAGTCTCATTTCATTCACCAATACTATCATGAGACATTTTGTGTTTTCTTGAGTCTATGTTGCCATTGATGGCAGCACTGTGGACCGAATGCATAGCATTTTGGGGACAAAGAAAACAATCACAGCAAGACATGTTCCAATTTCAGAAAAGGAATGTGTGGAAAATTTTACAAGATGCAGCTGAGGAAATTCGGGATGTCAAACACCAAGTGAGTGCTTGTAGACACTGAGAATTCCCTGGCAACTTCGTGGTGCAGAGCCCATTCATCTCACAGTCCCCACAATGCTTCATGGACGCTGGCATCAGTGTTTCAAGTTCCAGCTTTCCCAGGACTCCTCCATGCGAGCTGGTTTGAGGAAGCCTGAAAGACCCCTGGACTTCACCCTGCCCCTGGGCCCTCTGCTTGCTCAGGCTGGGCAGTAGCAGTAGTCCACTACCCCCTCCACCCTTCCTGGACAGGGTCTCCACAAGGCACATGAATTCCATCCTTCTGCCCTGCTGGCCAAACCTTTCTGTTTCCCATCTGTCAGGGTTCCCATCTGATGGGCCGACATCAGTTCCCACCCCCAGTGAATTCCCAAAGGTCCCCTCTGCCTGTTCAGTCCTCAATTCCCACCATTCTTTATATTCAGTCCTGTACTGTCGTCTTACTACACTTAAGTTTTGACTTGAGATAAGCAGTCTTCCTGTGTTACCACCAAAGAACTGGCTTTTTCTGGGTTCTAAAACACCACTAACACCACCTCATCAACAACTAGCACTTAGTGAGCACTTCCTGTATGCCAGGCTGTGCAACATGCACATGCAATGCCATGTTTGTGTAATCTCATACTCTACCACAACTACCTCTGAGGCAGGTACAATTCTTATCCTCTCTTACAAGTGAGGCAGATGAAGCCCAGTGCTTGGGTCAACGGCCCTCATTGACCAAGCTACAAAAGGAGGAGCCAAGACTCCACAAGGCTTGCATGACCTCACCACACAAGCTCACAGCCAGTGTTTTTGAGGCCTCTCCTTTGGCAAGAGGTTCAGAGCTGATATACAAGTAGCCGCTGTGAGTGAGTGACCTCCTTGGTGGGATGGAAGGGTGAAGGGGAGGGAGAAAATGAGGATGAATACCAGGTTCCTGGATCACTGGGTAGACTGTAGTACCTCTCACCCATGTTAGCAACTCAGGAGAAGAAGCTGTGGAGGCTTTGGCAGCAGCCTTCTGCACCTTGTGTCCTGTCATCTTGCAGAACATCAAAGGCCAATGCACAGACGGGTCCAACACTCCAGCAAATATTTTCCTGACCCTCTTGACTCCAGTGGCCTTTGCTTGGATTCCATTTAAACCAGCCACCCTCTTGGCTATGCTTGTTCCATGCATTCCCAAAACTCCCCCATATGAGAATTCCCACGTTCAAATGACCACTTTCTGTCTGCGCTGGGTCTGTTGGACTCTTGCTCCAGTTATTTGCATCACGTGTTTTCCTGCCTCCGTAAGACTCCCAAGACTTCAGCCTGTCTTCCCAGCTACCGACGTATAAACTCTATCTTGTGCTTGCTCTTTTCCAAGCCTGCCTGCCCCCATGAATTATGGCCCATGCTTACCCCCTCTCCTGCCACAGCCCCCTCTCCTGCCACAGCCTGGTCTCTCTTTTCTCCTTGTTCCAGGCAAAACCACGACCAGATATTTCCCTGATTCTAAGATCCCATTTGTTGAAGAGGCAATCGTGTTTAATAACAGATTTCTAGAAGAATGAAAACACTACCACATTAAATGTATGCAGTCATTGGGAGAAATATTTGTATTTAAGAAATGATCAAAGTGCACATAGGTCTGTTTTAGAACGGTGAGATTTCAGTTCTTCAGTCTCTCTTATCCCTAAATCATGGATACACAGTTTCCTCTGGCTGGAATGGAAATACTATCTCATTTAACTTGTAAACAATGCTGCAAATTAGGTATTCGCATCACCATTTTATAAAATGGAAACAGTTTTAGAAACGTAAAGTTATTTTCTCTTAGAAGGTTACACAGGTAATAAGGGAGAAAAATTATATTAGTCTGTTTAGGCAACCATAACAAAATACCATGGCCTGGGTGGCTTACGCAACACACATTTGCTTTCTCACGGTTCTGGGGGCTGGAAGTTTGAGATCTGGATGTCAGCAGGGTTGGGCGCTGGGGAGGGCTCTCTCCCAGGCTTGCAGATGGCTACCTTCTCGCTGCATCCTCACATGACCCTTCCTCAGTGGGTGCTCCCTCTCCTTATAAAGTCACAAATCCCTTTATGCAGGACCCAACCTCAAGACCTAATGTAACTCTCATTACCTCCCAAAGTATCATCACATTGGGGATTAGGGCTTCAACATATGAGTGATGAGGGAGGGACACAAACGTTCAGTCCATAACAATTATGAAATCTTAAACATAGGCCTTCTCATTTCAATTTCTATTTTCCTTTTATCCCGCTACATGATGGCTGAATTCATTACTTTCTACTTGCCTTCTAAAACCCAGTCAGGGTGCCCACCATGAAAAGCCCTGCCTGACCCTGTTTCCCAAGGCTAGGCTGGACTCAGGACTCTCCTCTGGGCTTCCCTCGGGTCCTGTGCATTCTTTTAGTCCTTCCCACTGTGTTTGAGAATCAGGGACAGGTCAAGGCCTTACTAACTTTGTATCTGTAGAACCAACAAGACTTGTTCCACGTGGCCCTTCCAACAATATTTGTTCCCTTTCCCTGGAGCGATTTGACAGCCCAATGGGCATTGGGAACAGTTTTATCTGTTTTAAGACCATTAGAACTTCAAGAATCACACAAATGTTACTGGTTTTGTTAAGACCTTCAGAAACTCCCAAGCCTATGCTTTCAGGAAGTCTTAACTATTCATCTTAGAAAACTCTAATTAGTATTGCAAATTAAATGTATGCTCTTCTGGTCTGGCTACTATACAAATGGAAGTGTTTTTTCAGTTGTTGTTTTAAGACAATGTCTCGCTTTGTCATCCAGGCTGGAGTACGGTGGCGTGATCATGCCTCATTGCAGCCTCGACCTCCTGAGTTCAAGTCATCCTCCCACCTCAGCCTCTGGAGTAGCTGGCACCACAGGCATGCACCACCACACCCCAGATGCAGTTTTGTGTGTGTGTGTGTGTGTGTGTGTGTGTGTGTGTGTGTGTGTGTTTGACAGAGCCTTGGTCTGTTGCCCAGGCTGGAATGCAGTGGTATGATCTCCGGTTACTGCAACCTCTGCTTCCCGGGTTCAAACAATTCTCCTGCCTCAACCCCCTGAGTAGCTGAGATTACAGCCATGCACCACCACACCCAGCTAATTTTTGTATTTTTAGTAGAGACGGGATTTTGCCATGTTGGCCAGGCTGGTCTCAAACTCTTGACCTCAGGTATTCTGCCTGCCACAGCCTCCCAAAGTGCTAGGATTACAGGCATGGGCCACCGTGCCCAGCCCCACATGGAGGTTTTTTACACTAGACCTGAAAATCCATTCGCTGGGGGAGGATAGGAATGTCTAAGTTGTTTGATGTTTGGCCCAGACTTTTAGAAAATCCCACAAGTAAATTTTACTGTTAGGAACAGTGGAAATCAAGCTCATCTCTTTGAAAGGCTTGATGATAGCAAAGTCTCCTGAGACACCAGTAGTGATACGGGCGATGGAGCAAAAGAACTTGCTCCATATCTTCCTTCCTTAAAAGAATTGGCCAAGGAACGGCTTGGATGACTCATTGATCTCTGCCTGTGACCCGTGTCAGAGCCTTGCCTGCTGGGTTCTCTGAGTTTCTGGTGAAGCATTCAGGACTCCATGAAGGAAGTGAGGTCATGATTGTTTTGGCAGTTTGGGTGGCGTTTATCCTTTGGTAGCGGCTGAAGTTTATCAGTAGGTTTAGCCTTTGCACTTTGAGAAACCAACTATTATCTCATTCACAATTTAGAATAATAAAAAGTCCATGGCAGAAAAACGTGCAATAAGTACAGATAAAGAACAAACGAGGGAGAACCTGGTGTTCCTGTCCACATCAGCCCCCAGGGCACACAATCTATCCACGCTCTGATAGAGTCCATGAGAAGGCGCCACCGGCGTTCTCGCTTTTTCTTTCTGGTAGCAGCTGCAAGTCAAGACATTTCTTGGAGAGCAGTTGGGAATAGAGAAAACATGTTACATCTTTAGTAAATAATTTGGGTTCAGTTGTACCCTGAAGTGACCTGTAAGGGGGACACTTAGGTTTAGGAAAAGCTCTTAAAGGTTTATCTCCTCCCTGGGAGCTGTAATCAGAGCAGTTAAAAGATGGGCTATGCCTCCACAGTTTGTTGTCAGAAGTGGTTGAGAAGGATCTAGTGACTGTTGTCAGGGACCCTTCCTGGAGGCTTCCTGTACCCTGCGGAATGCCAACCAGATTTCCAATGTGGTTCTAAGTCTGAGATGCTACAAGCTTATGCATTTACAATTACATAGAGAAACAAAGGTCTCCTATAACACTTTGCCCGTGAGGGGCATCCCAAAGATGGAAAAGTATGGAACTGCAAAAACAAACGAACAAACAACTTTGCAAATCTTGCTATAAATATCCAAAGCAAGAGAAAAGTAACACATCACCATTAAAATGATCTTTGATTGGTAAAATATCTGAGCTGCTATACTATTATTAACTTGAAAAAAAAAAACACCTGGATTAAGATGTTGAATAATTCCCTAAGTCACTATCATTTATCAAGCAAGTAAGAGACTTTTTATGCAAATACAAACTCTGGCTTGACTTCTACAAATGTTATTTTTTATGTTTTGTTTTTTATGTCTGGAATCTATTGTGAGACTTAGAACAGATGGCTATAATCCCAAAGCATATATATGCATTATAGTTTTTAGGAGTTAAAAACTGTAATTAAAAATGATTGTACACATACAGTGCTGAAAGATTTTTAAAACAGAAAAGCTTCATATAAAATGTGGACCTTCTCAGCCATCCTGTTACTTGATGCTCTGTAGACATGTTCTGGGTGAGAGGATCATACCTCACAGTGGGATTGGGACACCCCAAAAGGAGATTGTCTTGTAGTTGGATCAGTTCAGCCTGGTCCACACTGGGAACTCTCCCCTGCTGGTTTCAGTTACAGTAGACTGGAATTGGCACATTACCCAGAGGCAGAAGGGAAGTTACAGTGCTGTGAATCTGTGTAGTGGTGACTTAAGCACTAGATTTTGTGTCAGACAAAGGAGGTTGAAATCTGCAATCTGCTTTTATTAGCTCTGTGACCTTGGGCAAGTTAATCTCTTTAACCCCCGGTTACACTGTGGGGTTATTGTGAGGTTTAAATGAACCCACGGATGGCCACTTCACTAACTCCCTAACTTTCTTATTACCCATCAGGCCCCATGTTCTCTCATCCTTCCTTTTATGGCTTAGTTTGGTTGGCTCCATCTTTACAAACACACTCAAAGCTCTCTTCCTTCTCTCCCTCCATTGTACTCGCCTAGAAACCCCCAGCCTAAGATGGATCCACCAGGCTACTTTTCTGGGAGAGAAATTATTCATACCAACAGGATCACAAAACATACTTTTCCACTCACATCTGCCTTGCACTCACAGCGCCATTTGACCCAGTTGGCCACCATCTTCTTCTTGGTTTCTTAACACCACCAGCACTTCTTACCATTTCTTGGCTTCTTAACACCACTTTGAGATATGCCTTAAAGTTCTTCGCTTTATTGTTTAAATTAAAACTAGAGGGTTTTTTTCTTGTTCAAAGGACTGCACTAATACTTTTTCCAGAAGCCTGACACGATGATTTTACTGAAGTGACTCCAACCCTGTCTCTAATCAAAGGACCTAAATAATCACTGCACATCCTGGAGCCCTAGAGCTGTGTTCCCTGAACACTTAAAAACAGAGGAGTGAGGCCAGCAGTCGCCTTAACCCTCTGGGTCAGCCTCAGAGATGGCCATCAGCTGATTCCTCTTTTTTATTCTTTAAGGGTTGAGAGTTGAAGAGAGAAGTCAATTGATGCCACCACTGAGTTTTAGGACTTCAAAAAGAAATGTATAAATAGCTGTTTGGTATTCTTCCCATTTCCACCAAAGTTTAAGTGGGTGGGGGTGAGGTGGGGTGTTGATGGACAGGGAGCAGCCAGGATTCATTGGCCTCTCCGTTTGGGGAGGGAAGCTCACTGGGCTACCGCTGGTGACCGCGTTCACAAACGCTCCTCCGGTGCACTTTCCCTCTGTAAATGGTTGCCTTCACTTGGAGACTTACCTTTTTTCAGTGTCTTTCACAGCTTTTGTAACTTCTAGCTCTAGGAAAGGGTATGAGAGAGTTCATGTCTTTGTCAGTCATCCTGGAGGAAAGTGCACCAGTCCTCAAAAATGAGTTACTCACCATGTGAATTCATTGGGTAAATAAAGGCTGAATAATGGGAAGAGTTACTCATATACCGTAACAGACACTCACGGCCATCTGGCTGTCTGGCCTCCTCTTCATGCCCACATTACTCCTTACTCTAAATGAAGTTAATGGGAATTAATACATATGTATTAGGAAAAGGAGACATCCTTGGGGACCTGAGCTCGAGCTCATCAGTACAGTGCTCTTCTCTAGGTAGACAACAGGGTACTTGGGGAAACACTGAGTAATGGTTGAAAGATAAATTACATATACGCTAGTCAATATCTTGCCAATTAAGCTTACTGTATTCCTGAATAGAACATTTCTGAGAAAAACACTGGCATCTAAGCAGCTCAAACAGTTGCATTTTATTGTCCTATTTCATGGGGCAATTTCTTTCCACATTGACTTTCATACACATACACAGTGGAAACAGTTTTTTTTAACTTACAAATAAAACACTTCAAAATTGTATCCGTAGAACAAGCAGTCATTGAGAAAAAAATCAACCATCCCACAAGACAGTGCTTGATAAAAAAATCTCTAAAACGTGTGACGTGCTTGCTGAAACATTTCTATCCCACTCGTTAGAGAATTTGAGCAGACTTCCCTGCATGCTGTCTCTCTCCTTCCTATCAATGCTATCTCTAGTCCATGCTATTAATTATTTACAAAATGCCTATATTGTGAAATGTATAGCATGCTTTATGAACATTAGACAGTGCTTCTCTGTGACTTGTATCATGGTATTCTATCAACCCACTGCATAAACAACCTCTCTCATATGTAGACTGCATGATTGTCCTGATGAATTGATCTTGTTCAGATCCTGTGTACATATTACAGCACTGTTTTATCACTACATAGATATACACACTCACTCAATAGTCACTGGTGTTAAAATAAATATTGTGACTTTGTGGAGAGAATGGCCTCGCTGAGTAACTGGCAGCATCAGATGGTCTTTATCAGTCATGCAGATAGGAGCGTGCCGGCTCGTAGCTTGGTTGTCTTGCTGTTTGGGGTGATTCTCCTTTTCATCTATCCCAGGGAAGGGTTCTGTTCTTCATCATAGCAAGCCCATGGGATGGTCTAATTCTGTGTGTACAGGAGAAATCTAAAAGCACCCTGTTGAATCAGTCAGTCCAGTTTCACTAAAAGTTTTACTCAATTGAGTAGCATTTATTGACCACTTAGCAGTGTATTCTGAGCACTATGGGGAATATAAAAGAATAATAATCCTTTAAAGAATGTAAGCATGAATGGCTTAAGATCAAAATTACTCTTTTTTAGCAGCTTTAATGGGTTATAATTCACATATCATAAAATTCACACATTTAAAGTGTACAATTCAGTGGTGTTTAGTATATTCAGAGTTGTACAACTACTATCAAAAATCAAGTTTAGAATATTTCATTACCCATAAGAAAAATCTTGTACCAATTAGCAATCATTCTCCGTCTTCCCCTCCTCAAGCTTCCCAAACCCAGGCAACCATGAATCTACTTTCTGTCCTATGGATTTGCATAATCTGGACATTGCCTATAAATGAGATTATACAATATGTGGTCACTTGTGACTGGCTTCTTTCACTGGACATAATGTTTTGTTCATTGATGATGTAGCATGTATCGGTATTTCATTCCATGTTGTTGCTGAATAACATTTCATTGCATGGATATACAACAAATTATCCATTCATCAGTTGATGGCCATTTTGGTTGTGTGCTATTATGAATAATGTACATAAAAGTTAAGTTTTTGTGTACATGTATGTTTTCATTTTTCTTGCATGTGTATTTTGGAGTAGAATTGCTGGGTTACATGGTAATTATATGTTTAACATTTTGAGGAACTGTCAGACTGTTTTCCAAAGTGGCTACACTATTTTCATTATCATTAGCCATATACAAGGGCTCTAATTTCTCTACATTCTTGTCAACCTTTGCTATTATTTACATTTTTATTTAATTATAGCCATTTCTGTGAATATGAAGTGTTCTTTCATTGTGGTTTTGATTTGCATTTCTCTTATGACTAAGAATGTTGAGTATCTTTTCACATATTTAATGGCCATTTGTATATCACCTTTGCAGAGATGTCTACTCAGACTCATTGCCTATTTTTCAACTGGGTTATTTTTTCTTTTTATTATTGAGTTGTAGGTGTTCTTTATATATTCTAAATACAAGCCCTTTATCAGATACATGATTTGCAAATATTTTCTCCCATTGTGTGGGTTATCTTTTCACTTTCTTGATGGTCTTCTTTGAAACAAAGTTTTGAAGTTTTATGAAACCTAATTTGCCTTTTTTTGCCACTTGTGGTTTTAGTGTCTTAAATAAGAAGATTTTGCCTAACCTCAAGTCGTGAAGGTTCACTACTATATTAAAGTCGTCTATTCTTTGTTGACCTTCTTTCCAGTTTTTCTATCTATTACTGAAAGTGGAGTATATAAGTCTCCAATTATTACTTGTGAATTATCTATTTTTCCTTCTGTTCATTCTGTCAACATTTGCTTTGTATATCTGGGAGCTCTGTTGTTAGGGGCACATATGTTTAAAATTATCACATCTTTCTGATGAATTGACCCTTTTATTGTTGTAAAATGTTCTTATTTGTCCCTAGTAACAATTTTTGTTTTAAAGTCTGTCTTGTCCAATATCAGCATAGCCACTCTAGCTTCTTATGGTTACTCATTATATGATATATTATGATATATCTTTTTTCATCGTTTTACTTTGCATCCTAAATATGTGCAAGACTTCCACAAAACAATCAGAAAATGACAACCAACCAATATGCGTTGGTTAAGAACAATCCTACTCCTAAGTATATACCCAACAGAGAGATGTGCATGTCTTTAAAGAAACAACATGTACTAGAATGTTCATAAAAACAGCATTTGTAATAGCCTCAAGCTGAAAACAACCCAGATGCCCATCAGTAGCAGAATTAAGAAGTCATTTTTTGTATATTCACACAATAGAATATTATATTTCGAAGAGAATGAGTTATATACAGTCACACACAATAATATGACTGAATCTCACGAACATAAGATTGAGTTAAAGAAAACCACACAAAAATACATATGTATGAGTCCCTTTAGGTAAAATATAAAAACAGATAAAATTAGCCTATGCTGTTGAAAATAAGAGTAGTGGTTACTCTTTTGGGGGATAGGTAGCAAAAGAGGGAGTGTTGGAGATACTTGTTACTCAGCTGTGTTTACTTTATGAAAATTAGTTGATATATATACTTTTCTATACATATATGACTTCAACTAAAAAATTGTAAAGAGGGCTATAATTAAGTAAAATATGGAATCCCTTACATTTTCTTTAAAAAGCTAGCATATAGAGAAAGTTGACAAAGATGGCACAAAACATTTTTGGCCAAGCCTGCTTATGACTACGGATACAAAACATTTTTTAAAAACACTAGCAAATCTAATCTAGCATTATGTTAAAGGATTAATGCTCTAGAAAACCATGAATGACTCGATACTAGAAAATCTAGAAATGTCATTGATTCCATCAATAGGCCAAAAGAGACAAACTTTATGTTCACCTTAATAAATGTTAAAAGACATTTAACAAAATTCAACATCCATTTCTGATAAAAGTTAAACAAATTACATACAGAATAGTCCCTCAAAATGATTTTAAAAATTATCTCAATCCAGTAGCTTACATCATATTTAAAAGCAAAACAATAGTGTTTTCCAAATTTGTTTTGTCAAGGTACGTAACTTAAATTATAATGTACTGAAGAGCTACTAGTAGGAACTCATGACATATATATAATACTATGTTAAGATGGGACTTCCCTGTTGACTCAGAGTTTCAGCTAAGTCCCCCAAGTCTAAGAACAAATACAATAGTTGTTTAGTATCTCCACATCCTGCACCTCTTGGGTGGCACTAGACTGCCTATGCAGGACAGGCTAAGAAATTGTGAAACCCTCTGCCAGAATTGGCCCATCACTCCCCTCTAGGATATAAAAGAGAAGACAAAGAATTCATTGTAATTGAAGAGGTCTGTGTTGCGTTTTTTTTCTTTTCTTTTCTTTTCTTTTTAAAGAATGGCTAATGGGCCATGTATTTCACCCATGGAAGAAAAAGAGAGAGTCTTCAAGTCAAGAAGTAGGGTTTTAAGAGTACCATTTGAAAAGCTTGACATGGATCAAGCAGCATTGCCTATGTGAAGGTAGCTGTATGTGAGAGATTCTAGCAATAGTCAAGGAGAATTACAGAGGAGAGAACCCTAAGGACCTCATAGGAACACTCCAAAAAAGAGTGCATCTTCATAAGGAGTCTACTATATGCAGAGGGCATCTATTCTAGGTTACAACTGCACCAGCCAGGTAAGACCTTTCTGTCCTTTAGCTGTCCTCTCTATTCCTACTTTCCCCCAAACTCCTAGCCTGTGCCCAGCCTTGGAGATGTCTAAAACAACAGCTTGCAAATAGGTGAGTTGGTGGAGCCAGACGTGGGAAAAGAAGTTGGCCAAAGTGCCTATTTCCACTACAGGTTTCCAAACCACTGGGGAAGGAGACATGTGTATTAGGCCATTCTTGTATTGCTATAAAGTAGTACCTGAGGCTGGGGTAATTTATACAGAAAAGAGGTTTAATTGGTTCATAGTTCTGTAAGCTGTACAGGAGGCACTGTGACAGAACTTGCTCAGCTTCTGGGGAGGCCTCAGGGAGCTTTTACTCATGGTGGAAGCCAAAGGGAGAGCCAGTGCCTCACAAAGCAGAGCAGGAGCAAGACAGTGAGTAGGGGTGGGGCACACACTTGTAAATGATCAGATCTCATGTGAACTCAGAGCAAGAGTTCACTCATCATCAAGCGGATGGCCCAAGCTATTCATGATGAATCCACTCCCATGATCCAAACACTTGTCACCAGGCCCTACCTCCAACACTGGGGATCACATTTCAACATCAGATTTGGGCAGGGACAAATAGATACCCAAACTATATCAACATGTTTTTGATCAGACAACAAATTGAAGCTATGCAATTATTATATAGGGCTGAACTTTTATTATGTAAAAAATGACCAGATAAACTAGAGACATGCTTGTGATTAAGCTAGCAATGGAAAAAAACAAGTCAAAAGAACAGATTTGAAGGGCTTGTTGTGGGAAAGAATAAGGTGGCATTCTAATTAATTTGAGAAATTCAACACATATACATGAACATATTTATGCACATCCAAGGCCACAGCCTCATTTGTGTCTTGCCACATCTACTCATGCCACCTCTGATGATTTTTCACCCACCAGCAATGTGAAATATTTGAAAAGCAAATCTCATCAAGTGATCCCTGCCTAAAATCCCCCAATGGCTGCTTATCATTCCTAGATTAAAGACCCATACCCAGACCCTATAAGGTTAGGCTATCCTTACCAAGTTCAGCCAGTAGCACACTCCTTCTCATTCTATGTGCTCTCATTTTTTTTTCCCCAGAAACTTGTACTGCTTTCCTACCTCACCTTTGCACATAACTCTTCCTTCTGCCTGGAATACAGTTTTCTCTCTTCTTTGAAGCCTGATCCTTCAGAGGTCAATTGTCCTTTCATCAGAAAAATCTGTGTTGACCTTCCCAGGTCAAATTTCCTTATTATATAATCTTATAGTACTATTTACTTCTCCTTTACAGCTTATATCACAGTTGTGTTTTACATTATGTGAATATTTGTTAGTACATGCATCCTCTACTCAACTGTAAAAGCTATAAGAGCAGTTACCAAATTTATTTTTGTTTCCCATAGAATCACTAATACCTGCTACTAATAGGGGGCCTGCTACCAAGTAGGTTATTAAATATTTGAAAAGTGAATGTGTGGCAGCCAAAATACATAATGCACCTATGAATACACTTAAAGAAATGTGTCCGTATGAGAAAAACTACAAGAATTTACTGAGGAAAATAAAAGAAATGCTTAGGTATGAATTTAGCAAAAATATTTATTATCTATATAAGAAAAAACTTTGAGGAAAGAAATCAAAGAACTAAATAAATAGAGAGATATCCCATATTCATGGATAAGAAAATTCACTATTATCAAGATGTTGATTCTTCCCAACTAGATCTACAGATTTAACACAATCCCAGTCAAACTCCCAGCAAGTATTTTTTGTGGCTATCAAAAAACTAATTCTAAAGTTTATGTGGAGAGGAAAAAGACCCAGAATAGACAACACAATACTGAAGGAGAACAAAATTAGAGGACTAACACTACCAAACATCAAGACTTACTGTAAAGTTATAGTAATCAGCACAGTGTGGTGTTGGTGAAAGAAGAGACAAACAAATTAATGGAACAGAATAGAGAGCCCAGAAATAGACACACACAAATGTATTCAACTGATCTTTGACAAAGGAACAAAGGCAATATAATGCAGAAAAGATAGTTTTTCCAACAAATGGTGCTGGAACAACTGGAAATCCTCTTTAGAGAAAAAAGAATAGAGGAGAGGAGGGGGAAATTTTTAAAAAATTAAAAATTTTAAAAAAGAATCTAGACACAGACCTTATAAACTTCATGAAAATTAACTCAAAATAAATCACAGATCTAACTGTAAAATACAAAACTATAAAACTCTGAGAAGGTAACATAGGAGAAAATCTAAATATTGAGTTTGAAGATGACTTTTTAGATGCAACACTAAAGCCATGATTCATGAAAAAAAAAATAACTGATAAGCTAGGTTTTACTCAAATTAAAAACTTCAGCTCTGCAAAAGACACTGTCAAGAGAATGAGAAGGCAAACCACAGACTGGGGAAAAATATTTGTAAAAGACATATCTGATAAAGAACTGTTATCCAAAATATACAAAGAACTCTTAAAACTCAACAATAAGAAAACACACAACCTGATTTTAAAATGGGCAAAAGATCTGAACAAACATTACAGCAAAGAAGATATATAGATGGTAAATAAACATATGAAAAGATGCTCCACATCATATGCTGTTAGGGAATTGTGAACTAAGACAAAAATTATATACTTCTACACACCTATTGGAATGGCAAGAATCCAAAGTACTGACATCAAATGATGGTGAGGATGTGGAGCAACAGGAACCCTCATTTATTGCTGGTGGGAATGCAAAATAGTAGAGCCACTTTGGAAGACAGTTTGGCAGTTCCTTACAAAACTAAATATACTCTTACCATAAAATTCAGCAATTATGCTCTTTGGTATTTATTCAATGAGTGGAAAACTTATGTCTACTCAAAAATCTGCACACAGATATTTATAGCAGCTTTATTCATAATTGCCAGAAATTAGAAGCAACCAATATATTCTTAAATAGGTGAACAGATGAACAAACTGTGGTACCTCCATACAATGGAACATTATTCAGTGCTAAAAGGAAATGAGCTATCAAGCCATGATAACACATAAAGGAAGCTTACATGCATATTTCTCAGTGAAAGAAGCCAGTCTGAAAAGGTTATATACTGTATGATTGTACATATTGGAAAAGATAAAACCATAGAGTCAACAAAAAGATAAGTGGTTACAAGGTGATTGGATGGGGTAGGAAGGGGAAAAAGGAGAGGAATGAGTAAATGGAGCACCAGGGATTTTTAGGGTAGTGAAATTCCTCTGTGTGATACTACAATGGTGGATGCATGCCATCATGTATTTGTCAAAATTTAAAAATCTGTGCAATACAACCAGTGAACCCTAAGGTAAACGATGGGCCTTTGGGTAGTGATGTGTCAATGAATGTTCCTCCATGGTAACACATGTACCACTCTGGTGAGAGATGTTGATAGGGCGAGGGGGGAAGGCAGACGCAGTGGGAAAGGTGCACATGTGTGTATATAGGAGCTGTGTACTTTCAGCTAAATTTTGCAGAACTTTAAACTGCTCTGAAATAATAATGTCTATTTTTTTAAAATCTATGTTTGAAGACAATTTTAAAGTAAGAAGATCAGTGTACAAGTCTTGATATCAGTTTCCTCTTACTGGTACCATTACCTTTTAGGAGTAACTAATCTTCTCTAAGTGTTTTTACCATCTATCTGTAAAACGGAATCAAATGAAACAGTGTGAATACAAGTATTCTGTAAACATAAAAATTAATATAATCACAGTAATAACAGAATAACTTCTACTCTACTGTCCTTTTGGTATATTCTTACCTAGATGAATACATGAATACATACTAAGCTGAAATCAGATGGTCTTACAAGGTTATTTGTTTTGTTTTGACTTTTTATTAAAAACTGGTTTTGGTGAATATGTCAGTACTTTTTTTTTTTTTTTTTTTTTTTTTTTGAGACGGAGTCTCACTGTTGTCACCCAGACTGGAGTGCAACGGTGTGATCTCGGCTCACTGCAACCTTCGCCTCCCAGGTTCAAGTGATTCTCCTGCCCCAGCCTCCCAAGTAGCTGGGATAACAAGTGCCCACCACCATGTCCAGCTAAGTTTTTGTATTTTTAGTAGAGACGGGGTTTCACCATGTTGGTCAGGCTGGTCTTGAACTCCTGACCTCAGGTAATCCACCACCTCGGCCTCCCAAAATGCTGGGATTACAGGCGTGAGCCACTGCACCCAGTCAGTACTTTCTTATTTTACCAGAATCGTAATCAGAATGTATTAATGTGCATTTGTATGTGACATATTTCAAGATGAGTCTCTATTTTACTAATTAAAAGATTATTTAAGTTTTTACTAATTAAAAGATTATTTAAGTGCCTTACTGATATGATTATAGTAATTGTCATGACAAACCTGTTTCCTTATGACTCAATCATATATAGAACTGTGTAATTATCTAAAATCATAAAATTGTTTCAGATTTTTATATTAAAAATAATTTATATGCTCATTTTAATTGGCATCAGACTGACCTGTGTTTAAATTTTGGCTCTGAAAATACTGGCTGTGTGATCTTTAGCAAGAAGTAATTTTAACTCTCTGAGGCTCAGTTAATTCATCTAAAAAATAGATATCTATATATTAGATGAATAAATGTGTATATTTATATTATGTATTTAACTTAATATCCATAAAAGTAGACTGATATCTCATGAAATTGGAGGAGGAACTTGCAAAAGTAATTTTAAAGTTAATCTGGAAGAAAACATATGCAACAATGCTAAACATTAAAAACAATGTGAAGTGCAATAGTAAAATATTACTTCGGAGAACCACTTTATATTTTCAGTAATCAATAAGAAAACGAGGAACTTCTAAAACTTTTTTGAAGGTGAGAAGAATGAGGAGAAGAGAGATAACGAGAATGAAGAAAATAAATGAGAATAGGTACGGAAAATTTCTCTTTCAGACTGGCATCATAGGATTGTGTTGAACATTTCTAGGTGGATGTGTCATCATGATAGATAGCCTAGGTTTGGAGATGCAGTCGGTTCTCAAGCCAGCGTTCTGTGAGTGGCCATTGATAGCCCTGTGTGGCTGTGGCCCAGTTAATTTCCTTTCCAATAGTAATTTTTTGCTGCTTTTCTCTAAGATGCTTTATAATAAGTTAATGTACCCACTAGGTATTCGTGTTACCACAAAGCGAATCTCATTCCGCTCTTCTATAAGGATTATTACAAAATTCCTCAAAATTGGGATGTGCATCATTCCTTACTAGCAGTTGTTTATATTCACAGATTCTGTCTTACCTTGAAAATTAAATGCAACCTTGAAAGGAGGTATTATTTCTTTTCAATAAGGATCCATGTTATATGGGCATCAACTTGTTTATAGTGACGGCTTAAAGATAAATTGATCCTATATTTAGAAATTATTCTGACTTTAGCAGTTTAGTAAGAATGTGTTAGTGACATTAAAGTACTCACCCTGCCCTCCATTCCTAAGATTTATAAGGAAAATCCAACAGGGCCCTGACTCTCCAGACCCAGCATGGCAACATTGAATGACTGCTGAAAGAGCAATTTCAAAAGCACAGTCTTGCAGAAATATTCTTACTTTCATAACATTTACATAATCACCTTGAAGATTAAAAACAAATCTTGCTCCTCTGTGGCTTTTCATTACTTGACAAGAATGTTGGGGTGCCCATTGGTTTCCCAAAGTATGGGGGTGCTTCTTTCCCAGGGCAGTTCTCAAGCCCTCAGATGCAGTTTGATAAATTGGTGGAACATTTTTGCAACTTTTGTAACCTGGTATTGATTTACTCTCTTCATCTCAAACCCTTCCAAATTGTTATTTTATTGGGGAGGGAAATAGGAATACCACAAAGTGACACATATCCTTAAGAAGCCTTGGCAGCCAGCCCTTTCCAACCAGAAAGTGCAGTGGCCCCCACCTGTCTCTCTCAGAGGGACAACATGTACCAGGGTTTCCTTGCAGAGACACATTTCATTCAAAGCCATGATTGTTCTTTTTTTTTATGTTTATTTTTTAAAAATCTGATGCTCAAAGCTTTCCCAGTGACATACGTCTGAGAGCCTGTGGAGTTTTCCCGCCATCCACTCTGTGATAGTGAATGACAAGGGACACCTAACATAGTGTATGGTGACTGTGTGGCTGGGTCACCCATGGCAACAGGGTGAGGAGGAACATTGAGACTGGGCCGTAATGAGCAGTAAAGCCCCAGAGGATGATGAAGTGGTGAGTGATTTTCAAAGCAAATGAATTTATGACAATTCCCATAATGGTTACTATAAACAAAATGAATGGTGGCCTTCAAATATTAGCTAGGAGTAGAACCAAGGATGGTGATTCTGCAAGAAATTCTTTTGAGGCTCCCACTGGAGACACTCACAACCTCCCCTGCAGGTACCGGGATGTTGCTAAAAATTGTGGGGACAGCATCTCGGGCAGCAAAGGAACTGCACCAAAAGCAGGCTTTCATAGTGCTGGGAGCACTGAGTAAAGGAAAGAAAAGGTGTTTTTCTGTTTGGCAAATCCAAATGGGCTCTGGGAGTGGAAGACTCCAGAAGAAAACATTTGTCTTAAGATGAGGGCAATGGAGGAGCTGTGGAAAGGTCTTTGACCTTCGGATCAAGGGACCTCACTCACAATTTCCACTGCCTCTAACTGGCTGTGTGCATTTTGGCAAGTCTTGTCCCTGTTGAGCCTCAGTGACAGCTTGAGGAAGTTGATAATGTCAAGGTCTTCAGGAATGGTAATACCATGACATCACTGGGACTGACTGGAAGCTCTTACTGCAAGGGTGTGGCATTGGTGGAACTACCAAAGAGGTTCTGATTGCTTGTAGAGTTCACAAAGTTATTGTTATCTCCAGCTGTAGAATTAAAATGTTATTCCTGCTACTATCAAGTCAGTGGCCCAATGGCCTTCTTGCAGTATCTTAATATATGCCAAACCCTTTCTCTACCTCAGGGCCTTTATCCATGCTGGTCTCTGTACTTGGAATGCCATTTTCCAAAGTCTGAACCTGGTTAACTGATCCTTGAGATTTATACTTAAATGTCATTTTCTCAGATTAGATTTGGTACCCTACTAGAGAGTCCCAGGGCACCCAAAACTGCTTTAAAGCACTTAACATAATTATAATGCCATCCCTATTTGTGTAATTATATAATTTTCTCTTTTCCACTAGACTGAGCTCCATGAGGATAGTAGCCATTCTCTGTCTGTTTCAATATAATTTACTTCAATGGCCAATACCTGGGACAAGTCTCTATTAAGCATGCAATAAACATTCATTATAGACTGAAACAAGGGGAACAATAATCACTTTTCTTGAGTACCTGCATATTTCAGGCCAAGTGAAGTCTTAGATTTATCCGCTTTCTTCCAAAAAAAAACAGGCACTGTAGTAAGATGTTAGGATTAATGCATCGTTTGATGTTTTAGTTTGCATAGCACTTCCACTCCATCAGTGCGCTCTACAACAAAAGCTCCTCATAATGTTTTCCAGAGGGCCAAACATTTTCAAACATAGAGGATTAAGTCTGATGGATTGTAAGCTACTCCCAAAAGTTAGTTAGAACTTTGTGGAATTTCTTTATTAACAGTGTTGAAATCACTCTCAGTCAACTTCAAAGTGCATTTCCTTCTTCTGAACAGCCAGCAACAGATTACTCATTAGATTTGGAATAAACTAATGAGATATGACATGGAAGTAAAGTATAAAAAATAAAGCAGCATGGCTAATTGAAAACGTTTATTTTATGAATTTTTAGATGTCAGTGGCTTAAAATAATTGCCGACATGCAAGGTTGGCATTGGTAGTTTCTTCCCTACTGTAAAAAGCTGTGTAAAAAGCACAACAAATATACTCTTTTGATTAACAAAGCAACAAAGCTCACAAATACCAGAGGCTTAAGGTGACTAATTGTCCTGATTTGCTGGGGACTAAGGGGTTTTCTGAGAAGAGGGACTTTCAGTGTTAAAACTGTGAGAGACCCCAGCAAACCCAGATGGCTGGCTACCACAGAACACAGAACTGTTTGGAAAACCCCACCCTTGGGGTCTAATCCCAGCCCTGCCTGTAGGTTAGGCCTGCCCTGGGCAACTTTATGGGATCCTCTTCCCTGATCTGTACAATGAGGCCAATCAAGGAATGGTCAGGTCTGATATAAATGACATTCAATATTCTATGAAATGAAGAATAAGGCCATGCAACAGCAGGGATGGTGGGGAAACTAGTAGAGATGACAATCTTAACACTAGCACTTGTGCAAATCAAAACCACCATGAGATGCCAGCTCACACCCATCAGAATGGCTATTACTAAAAACTCAAAAAACAACAGATGCTGGTGAGGCTGAGGAGAAAAGAGAATACTTATACGCTGTTGGTGGGAATGTACATTAGTACAGCCCCTATGAAAAGCAGTTTGGAGATTTTTCAAAGAACTTAAAACAGAACTACCATTTGACCCAGCAATCTCATTACTGGGTATATATCCAAAAGAAAATAAAGTATTCTACCAAAAAGACACATGCACTCAAATGTTCATTATGGCATTATTCACAATAGCAAAGATATGAAATAAGCCTAGGTGCCTGTCCATGGTGGATTGGATAAAGAAAATGTGGTGCAATCAAAAAGCTTATCCATCACAATTAAGTTGGCTTCATCTCTGGAATGCAAGGTTGGTTCAACATATGCAAATCAATAAATGTGAATCATAGCATAAACAGAACTAAAGGCAAAATCACATAATTATCTCAATAGGTACAGAAAAGGATTTTAATAAAATTCAACATCCCTTCATGTTAAAAACTTTCAGTAAACAAAATGTTGAAGGAACATATCTCAAAATAATAATAGCCATCTATGAGAAACTCACAGCCAACATCATACTGAATGGGCAAAAGCTGGAAGCATTTCCCCTTGAAAACAGGCACAAGATAAGGATGCCCTCTTTCACCACTCCTATTCAATGTAGTACTGAAAGAGGAAGTCAAGCTATCCTTGTTTGCAGATGAAATGATCCTATATCTAGAAAACCTCATTGTCTCAGCCCCAAAGTTTCTGAAGCTGATTAAACAACTTCAACAAAGCCTCAGAATACAAAATCAATGTGCAAATGTCACTAGCATTCCTATACATCAACAAAAATCAAGCCAAGAGCCAAATCAGGAGTGAACTCTCATTCACAGTTGCCACAAAAAGATTAAAATACCTAGGAATAGGGCTAACTAGGGAGGTGAAAGATCTCTGCATAAAGAACTATAAACCTCTGCTCAAAGAAATCAGAGATGACACTCCATGCTCATGAGTAGGAAGAGTCAATATCAGCAAAATAGCCATACTAAACAAAGTAATTTATATATGCAATACTATTTCCATTAAACTACCATTGACATTCTTCACAGAACAAGTAAAGACTATTTTAAAAGTCATGTGGAACCAAAAAAGAGTCTGAATAGCCAAGGCAATCCTAAGCAAAAAGAACAAAGCCAGAGGCATCACACTCCTGACTTCAAACTATCCTACAGTACTATAGTAACCAAAACAGCATACTTCTACAAGAACAGACACATAGACCAATAGAACAGAATAGAGAACCCAGAAATAAGACTGCACACCTAAAATGATCTGATCTTCAACAAACCTGACAAAAACAAGCAATGGGGAAAGATTCCCTGTTCAATAAATGAGGCTAGGATATCTGGCTAGCCTTATGTAGAAGACTGAAACTGGACTCCTTCCTCACACCATATACAAAAATTAAGTCAAGATGGATTAAAACTCAAAACTATAAAAGAGTAAAACTCAAAACTATAAAAACCCTGTAAGACAACTTAGGCAATACCATTCAGGACATAGGCATGGGCAAAGATTTCATGATGAAGACGCCAGAAGCAATTGCAACAAAAACTAAAATTGACAAATGGTATCTAATTAAACTAAAGAGTTTCTGCACACCAAAAGAAACCATCAACAGAGTAAACACACAACCTACAGAATGGGAGAAAATGTTTGCAAACTATGCTTTCAACAAAGGTCTAATATCCAGCATCTTTAAAGAACTTAAATTTATAAGAGAAAAACAGCCCCATTAAAAAGTGAGCAAAGGACATGAACAGGCACTTCTCAAAAGAAGACATACATGTGGCCAACAAACATATGGAAAAAAGCTCAACATCACTAACCATTAGAGAAATGCAAATCAAAACCACAATGAGATATCATCTCACACCAGTCAGAATAGCTACTATTAAAAAGTCAAAAAATTGCAGCCAGGTGTGGTGGCTCATGCCTGTAATCCCAGCACTTTGGGAAGCCAAGGCAGGTGAATCACGAGGTCAGGAGATCGAGACCATCCTGGCTAACACGGTGAAATACAAAAATACTAAAAATACAAAAAATTAGCTGGGCATGCTGGCAGGTGCCTGTAGTTCCAGCTACTCTGGAGGCTGAGGCAGGAGAATGGCATGAACCTGAGAGGTGGAACTTGCAGTGAGCTGAGATTGTGCCACTGCACTCCAGCCTAGGCAAGAGAGCGAGACTCTGTCTCAAAAAAAAAAAAAGAAAAAAAAAAGTCAAAAAATAACAGATGCTGGCAAGGTTGTGGAGAAAAAGGAACACTATACACTATTGGTGGGAGTATAAATTAGTTCATCCATTGTGGAAGACAATGTGGCGGTTCCTCAAAGACCTAAAGACAGAAATACAATTTGGCCCAGCAATCCCATTAAGGGGTATATACCCAAAGGAACACAAATCATTCTACTATAAAGACACACACACATGCATGCTCACTGTAGCACCATTCACAATAGCAAAGACAGGGAATCAACCTAAGTGTCCATCAGAGATAGACTGGATAAAGAAAACGTGGTACATATACACCATGGAATACTATGCAACCATAAAAAAGAATGAGATCATGTCTTTTGCAGGGACATGGATGGAGCTGGAGGCCATTGTCCCTAGCAAACTAACACAAGAACAGAAAACCAAATGCTGCATGTTCTCACTTATAAGTGGGAGCTAAATGATGAGAACATGTGGACAGATAGAAGGAACAACACATGCTAGGGCCTTTCAGAGCAGGGAGGGTGGGAGGAGGGAGAGGAGCAGGAAAAATAACTAATGGGTACTAGGCTTAATACCTGGGTGATGAAATAGTCTGTGCAACAGGCTCCTAGGACACAAGATTATCTATGTAATAAACCTGCAGTTGTACCCCTGAACTTAAAAGTGAAAAAAATGTGGTGCGTATACACCATGGAATACTACAAAGCCATAAAAAAAAGAACAAAATCATGTCCTTCGTAGCAACATGGATGCAGCAGGAGGCCATTATCCTAAGCAAATTAACACAGAAACAGAGAACCAAACACCACATGTTCTCACTTATAAGTGGGAGTTAGACATTGGGTACTCATGGACCTAAAGACGGGAATAATAGACACTGGGGACTACTGGGGGCTGAAGGGATGGGGGCAAGGGTTGAATAACTCTTGGGTGCCATGCTTACTCTCTGGGTGACAGGATCATTTGTACCTCAAACCACAGCATCACGCAGTATTCCCATAACAAACCTGCACATGTACCCCCTGTATCTAAAATAAAAGTTGAAATTATAACAAAGTAAAACAAAACAAAACAAAAAACCCACTAGCATTTGTAAGCCTTATTGGAGTTAGGCCTTCACACTGTAGCACCCAAGGATGGGGGCCTTTGTGTCAGGAGGGGAGACCATGAGCAGTCAGGGGTTCGCTCAGCGAATTCACTTCCTCTGCAGAACGATTCCACGGGAGTATTCCCATGGCTCCCATTTTATGGGCGAGGACAGGAAGAAAACACAGGGTAAGTGAAAGTTTGCTTACAGGTCACCCAGAAGGGAAGCCGATAGTCAGACCAGGTCAGCTCTCCTCTTGGCCAAAGTCTTCTGACCGCTGAGATGAAAACAGCGGGGGCCTCCTCCAGGGAGGATTTGGAGAGCAGAAGCTAAATCAGCCACAGGTTCCTTTTGTGTTGATTGAGTCACAAAACAGCCAGGAGCTGCCAAGTGGCACAAGATCCTGCACTAGGTTTGGAATAAGAAGGCCCTCAGCCCCAGCCCCAGCCCCAGCCCCAGCCCCAGCCCCACTCCCAGCCCCAGCCCCAGCCCACTAAGGGTGTGCATCACAGCACTGCCCTCTGCAAAAAGGTGAAATGCAAGAGTCAATTTAACACGGCTCTTCCACACAGAGCTGGAATATTTTCAACCCAGAGTGTGACCTCCCTGCAGCCCTGGCCCAGGCCCTCTCACAAGGAGGAGGCCAGGAGCACGTGAAATTTAACAAGCTGTGAAGCCAGCCGGGCACAGAATCCCTGGCGTGGAAGACTCCCCTGTGAAAATGCAGGAGGAAAGGCGCAAAGGTTAGTCCCACTGGCAGGGAGAAGATAAGGTTGGGGGTGGAGAAGGAGAAAGGTGGAGTCAGCCAAAGGCAACAACAGGCCTTTCACAAATGCCTCAGAGCAACAGCGGGGAGGAGGAAGAAATAAGCTCATTAATAAACGAGAAGGGAAGGAAATGACTGCTTCAAGAATGTCTGGGGCACTAAACGATTTTAAAAATAAAACTAGAGAGGCCCTGTGTAAATGGAAGGGGATCCACGTCCACCTGACAGCCCTTGGAGCTAATGCTAAGGGAGGACAGCTTGCACCAAGGGGCATGAGGCCTGAGATAAAGGAAGCGGTCACCTGGAGCGATGGGCCATCTCTCAAGCCAGTTCTTTCCCTCCCCTCCCCTCCTTTCTTTCCTTTTCTTTTCTTTTCTTTTCTTTTCTTTTCTTTTCTTTTCTCTTCCTTTCTTTTCTTTTTTTTTTTTTTTTTCTTTTCTTTTCTTTTCTCTTTCTACAGTCTCACTCTGTCTCCCAGGCTGGAGTGCAGTGGTGCAATCATAGCTCACTGCAGCCTCGAACTCCTGGGCTTAAGCAATCCTCCCACCTCAGTCGCCCCAGTAGCTGATACTACAGGCATGTGCACCAGAGTCAGCAATTTTTTATTTTTTATTTTTTGTAGAAACTGGGCCTCTTTGTTGCCCAGGCTGGTCGCAAACACTTGGGCTCAAGTGATCCTCTCACCTCAGCCTCCCAAAGCACTGGAATTACAGGAGTGAACCACTGTGCCTGGCCAAGCTTGTTACTTTCTTAGGGAGAGGACGTCATAATGTCAAGAGTACATGTCTTGTATTGGCCTCCACCAGATTTGAACTCGTCCTACCTCTGTGCCCTCAGGCAATCTCCCTAGCCTCTCTACGTGGAAGTGTCCTCATCTGTGACATGCAGCAAAGAACAGTGCCTTCCTGTGCAGGCTCTTTTTGGGATTACACCAGAATGTAGGCATGCTCAATAAACGGCAGCTATTTGCATTTACAGGCTCACGATCTCTTCTCTATAAAATCCCAGATCCAAAACAATTGAAAACCGAAAGGGCTTTGGTAACCCATTGGACAACAAAGACTGGTCGGATCTAGACTCATTTGACAGTTAAAGCTGAACTGAATTGCTACTGGACTATTTATATTGTATACTTATAGTGAAATATTTAGCTGCAGAAATATAAATATGTTTGATTAGGGGATGCTACTCCAGACCCCATTAGGGGATGGTACATAATATGCAGTGTTTGCACATTTCTTCTCTGAAATCTGGACAATTCTAAATCATGTTGGTTTAAAGAGTTTCAGAAAAAAGGTAATAGACCTATATTATGGTGAATCTCAGGCCCACATCCCTCATCAGAGCAGCATGGGTCTCGCATGGAATCTGGACCTTAGAACACAAGCAGGGCATCAGCCTCAGAGCTCCCCCTATTCTGTAGAGCCTTGGCTCCATCAGCCCTGCTCAGAAAAATGGCAAGGAGGAGTCCGATGTAGTAGCTGTTAATGCTGTTATGCAATAATCTTGATCCCCAAGTTGCAAAAACCCAGTTGGAAGAGATAGAAATGTAAAGCGATCGGAATGACTACCATACCAAGTACAGAAAACATACGAGTTTCACGAGAAGTTTCAGGAGTCAGACTGACACTGAAGTTGAAGGAATTTTAAGAAAAAGGATGCTATTTTTATTTAGCAGTAAGTTGTTTTTTTTTTTTTTTTTTTTTTTTTTTTTTTTCCTACTGTAGCTTAATTTTCATCCTATCTGAAGATAAAGCTGGACTTGAAGCCAGGATTTAGGGCATAATGGTATGGGAGTAGCAAGCCCCTGTGTCAGCAGCTTTCACAGAACAGGGAGAAAGTAAGATCAAGTTGCAAC
This sequence comes from Rhinopithecus roxellana, assembly GCF_007565055.1. Classification (NCBI taxonomy): domain Eukaryota; kingdom Metazoa; phylum Chordata; class Mammalia; order Primates; family Cercopithecidae; genus Rhinopithecus; species Rhinopithecus roxellana. Next base: position 4,466 of record NW_022143072.1, on the reverse strand, counting down.
TGGAAATCTGGGTGTACAGGTACCAGAAAAGAAGATGCTCTAACTGGGGAGTCAGGATTTAGGGGGTGAGGTGGGTGGGGAGGGCAAGTGGGGAGGTAAGAATGTTTAGCCATGAAATTTGGAAGAGGTGAACTTGGTAAAGAGGAAAGAGGTGTGTGTAGGGATAGGCAGGACCATGCCTGTTGGGGTAAGTGGGTGTCTGTGCTGCACACATACCTTACTGGTCCACATTCTCCCCCTCACCAAATCTCTCTCCCCCTTGCCAGGAACCTACTGGAATATCCACACCTGCATCTGCCATGGTGAAGATGGAAATGCACTCTCTCTAACCTGGGTGTATCTTGGGCCCAGGACAGGGCACAGGTAACTATTACCCAAGCTCACTTTCAATACTTGGCTGTGTCCTCTTTCTGCGTTGCCGAGGTCACCTGCAGGAGGCTAGGAGGGTGACCCTAGAGTCCCTGTGTTGGATGTGAATCCCAACCCTGTACAACCCTGGTCAGGTTACTTAATATCCCTGAGTTCAGTTTCCCCTTTCATAAAATGGAATGATAGCCACTGCACCTGACTCCCAGAGTTCTGTAAGGGTCAAATGAGACGGTTCCTGTAAAGCTGAGGTAGGACCCAGCACGTGGTGATTTCCCCATCCGTGCACCCAGTGCCCACTGCTTGGTGGCAGCTCCAGGGCTCCTAGCCATGCCAAGCAGCCCATCTTGTGCAGATATCCACAATCCCAGGTAAGACGATTGAACCTTAAATAAATAACAGCATTTGCTTTTTAAGTCTCCCTGGCCAGCAGCTGTTAATTTGGAGACTCATTATTTTCTTGATCATATTAATTTAAGCCCTCAGTCCCCAAATCTCTCAGCTAAGTAGCTTTACCACTTCCTACTTTTCTACTCACAGCAAACTCATGCCTGGCTCCTTTTTCCAGGCTTCAGTTGTCGTAGTATCCGTGAGAGTCCCAGTTGTGCGGTTTTGCTTTGACAGGATTAACAGAGTGGAAGCGGGACTGCAGTTACAGGCAACAAGGCGGCACCATGTCTAAGATGCCTACTCTTTTGGGATTCTTTCAACACTTCCAAGTTTTATTGGCATAAATGATTTTAAGAACCTTTTTTCAACTTCAGATAAGCAGTTCTAAAAGAGAGGCCATTCGAACGATACCCTTTAGGATTTGAAAAATGCTCACTTTGCCTTTTCCCTCCTTCTTAGTTATGTGTTGCTTCTTATTTATGCTGAGAGACGTTTCTTTGACTCTCAGAGCACCCGCCTATATTTCCTGCTTCCAGCACAGCTGCTTCATCCAAAATGAGGAAGGGTTGCAATGGAAGAGAACTCAGAGGAGGGCTGGAGACAGGACCACTGTACCACCTGGGTCTTGGAAGCTGCCTTCCGAAGACTGGCCCAGACACAGCAGAGGGATTACTTAGCATGGCCTTTATCACTTCCGGGGCATGTGGAGCGCTGAATCCTAATTCTAAAATGAGTCCTGAAATTGTTTCAGTAAAATTTATCATTGAGGACTTAAAAAATAGGAGATAAGAAGTAGGAGATGTGAAAAAATAAATCCATGGAACACACATGACAGATTTAGCAAAAATTAAAAATTTCTTCACTTTGACACTTACCTGAATGCCACCCAGAGAATATTCAGCACGTTGTGCCAGGCATAGTGACAAGCACGGTATGACATCATTCTATTGTGAATCCCACAAGGTGCCTGTTATGGCTGTGGTGACTTGCCTCAGACAGAAGAGAAAGCTGAGGCTCAGAGCAGTTAGGGAGGCAGGTCCATGTTGGAGCCAGGATGCAAATACAGGGCTGTCTGTCCCCACAGCCTGCACCCTGCTGTGTGCCTTCCTCAGACAGCACAATTTTATGGGACAGAGTGTTTTAGTCATGATACAACAGCAACAGTGAATTTAGCAATGTAACTAGATTTTCTTTCTTTTTTTAAAAATTAAACTATCTCATATTTGCTCCTGTTTGATCCCTTCTGCAATTTTTATTCATTTATTTTCTTATTCACTCACTCATTCATTTGGTGTTGTCTCTCTCTTTCACACACACACACACGAATAACTACTAAAGTCACTGTCCTTGAAGAATTTAAAGTGGAATCTGTTTAGTTTGCTCCAAGGTGTAGAGTCATGCATTTTACCAGAAGATAAGAGCAAAAAAAAAAAGGGGGGGGGAGGGAGAGAGAAAAAAGCAGGTTAGAGACAAAAGGAAGAAATGACATCTTATAAGTATAAAGCCTATTCAGTAAAATGTGATTTCATGATTGTCATCTGACAACATCCCTGGCTTTAGTATCATTTATTGACTTAAGCTGCCTTTTCTCTACTGATTTAAGCTACCAACTTTTGTTATATACTAGTTTACCACATATATTTCTATCTACTTACCCATATACCAATACCATGAGGTGTTAATTGATACCACTTTACAATGCATTTGACACCTGGTAGGGTAGTCTTATTCATTAATCATCATACTCCACTGCACCCCAACTCTAGCTAGCTGCTTTTTCGATTTTCTCTTTGTTTATATATTCTGCAGTTTCTTTGTGATGTGTCTTGATGCAAATTTCTTTACACTTATCTTTAATAGTTATTATTGTTCTTTCAATAACCTACCACCTCACTTTTTTCTCATCTTCTGAAATAACAATTACACTTTTGAAAGAGAAGAAAGACTTTCTTGGAAAAAAGAGATTCTCTCTCTGTCCTCTATATCTCTTTACCACTCTCCTATATTTTTCATTTCTTTGCCTCTCTGCACTATAATTCTGTATAATTTATTCACATTATCTCCAGTTCTCTAATTCTCTCTTCCACAGTGTCTAATCTGCCACCACACCCATTCACTGACTTTTCAATTTCTGTTACTCTATTTTTAATTTTAGAAGTGCTAGTTGATCTTTTTCGAACCCACCATGCCAATTTTTATTGTTTTCTATTTCTTACAGGTACTTTAAAGCTTATCTTTCATTTATTTAAATAAATTTTCATTTATTTAAATTTCATTCATTATATTAAATTTCATTTATTTAAATAAAATTAGCATAACTCTTTGTATTCACTGTCATTCAAAACAGCTGCAGTTGTCTAACTCTGCTCTGCTGTCTATTTTGCTGGCATTAACTATTGGTGCTTTGTTTTCTAGTGTTTGGTAATCTTCAACTGTATTGCCTACTGCCCTTGAGAAACCATTTATACAAATCCTCGAAGCCTAGGATGAAAGTATCTGCCTCCAGAGATGATTAGAGTTTGCTTCTGCCAGATGCTTGGGGGCACTATGGTTGCGTATCACTTTAAATTCTTAGCTCAAAGTTTCAAAGACATGTGTTTGAGCAGCATATGGGCAAATGCTGCCGGCCAATGATTCAGTGATGACATCCTATCAGGGACAGGTTTTCTTTTTCTTTTCTCTGCTTTGCTTAGTGTCAAGGTAACTCTCCCATGGTCCCCTGGGGTAGAGGGAAGGAGAGCAGGTTCACCTTTGGTTTGTCCTTACCCTGAGGGTGAACCCCTTGGGACTCACAGCCTAATGTGGGAGAAAAGTCTCCTATGAGACCTTCCTTCCTACCTTGGGTGAGTCCTGGCCTTTGACTTCTGTCTTCTTCACTCTGAGAGTTCATGAAAACCACAGCCAACTCAACGTAACCTGATCAACCATGGGCAAAATCCAATCAGGGCAAAATCTAATCACTTGGGAAGTCCTGATTATCTTGTCAGCTAAGTTCTGCCAACTTGGGTTTCTGCTGCTTCCATTCTGGTCTTGGTTTCCAGGTTGTCATTTTTCACCTCCCATTGTCTTGCTAAATATTTCCTGGACTATTGTATATTTGTTTATTTGAGCTCCTGTTTTTTTAAGGTGATTGTTTCACTAAGTTTTTTCTTTTCTTTTTAAATTCATGACTCTGTTCCTCTCTGTTCTTCCTTCTGTTTTTTCTCTCTCCTCACTGGAGTGCTAATGAATACCTTCCACTGCTCTGGAATGCCATTATGTTGTGACTGTCTTCCCTTGCGAGGTCTTTGGGGAGGCCACGATGAGACCAGTCTCATCCACGGCTTCATGTCCTCCTCCCTAATACAGTCCCCAAAGGCCCTCTCCACTCAGGGCTCAAGTGCCACTCACTGGGTGGGTCATACCCCCAGCCCTGTAAAATGTTTCTGAAGGACCGGGGCTCTGACATACCTCACCCGAATCTCTTGCATCTTTAATAAACGAAGTTAGTACCAAGTTATCTTAAAGCAATCAAGTCTTCATTTACACCCTTTAAATATCTCTAGACAGTTATCATGGCCCTCTGTCAAGCAACACGATGACCCAGTTCTGCCCTCTCTCAGAAATGCGAAGGAGCAGTATTTGCGCTGTTTCAAAAAATCTTCGGCAGCAGGGAAGACTGACTCTGTTGTTATCAGAAACGGAAAGTACATCTGTCTCTACTCTGTAAA
>NW_022143071.1:0-22630 GCF_007565055.1 Rhinopithecus roxellana | reverse complement strand
TGGGAGATGGAGGTTGCAGTGAGCTGAGATCACTGCTCTCTAGCCTGGGCGACAGAGCAAGACTCTGTCTCAAAAATAAATAAATAAATAAATAAATAAATAAATAAATAATAACATAAAATAAAAATAAATAAATAAATAAAAAGTCCTAAAGTATTGTTAAAACAATTTCCATTTTGTAATTTCAGGAAGTTTGAAATTAATTAGATTTCTAGGATTTTTTTTGGGGGGGATACTCAAATTCTCCCCTGTTACATTTTTCATAAAGTTAAAAAAAAAATTTTTGTGCCTTTTACTTAAAATTTGTTTCTCTATTAATTTTTTTTTTTTTTTAGAGTCTTACTCTGTTGCCCAGGCTAGAGTGCAGTGGCGCAGCCTCAGCTCACTGCAGCCTCTGCCTCCTAGGTTCAAGCGATTATCCTGCCTCAGCCCCCCAAGTAGATGGGACTACAAGTATGCACCACCACGCCCGGCTAATTTTTATATTTTTAGTAGAGATGGGGGTTTCGCCATTTTGGCTAGGCTGGTCTTGAACTCCTGAACTCAGGTAATCTGCCTGCCTCGGCCTCCCAAAGTGCTGGGATTACAGATGTGAGTCATCGTGCCTGGCCTGTTTTTCTATTAATTTTTTAAGTTGCTCATATACATTCTTATTGAACAATAATTGAAACAATATAGACACATATAAAGTCAAAATGTTAAGTGTCCTATTCTCATTCTACCTCTGCCCCCTCCCACACTACCTGTTAGCAACTAGAGTGCCTTCCTTGGTCCGTGACTACCTGTATACATAATATGTCAGGTGGGGGTGCTTGTGATAATTGTACTCATACACTCATACATCTACACAGAAATACATATGTCGTTGTCTTTTACAGGAAGGAGATTATATTACCCCTGCTACTCTGCAGCGTGGACATCCTTGCATGTCACTATATACAGGTTTTTTGCATTTTTTGCTAGTTAAAACAACATTCCATCATATGGATACACCTTAATTTATTAGCTGTTCTATTGGCAGATATTTAGGCTATCTCCTGTACTTCCCACATTTAAAATAGGAAAGTGTTACTGGACTGTCACTTTAATGCACAGTTGAAATGAAATGTTTTTGTTTTCTTTATGTTTAAACTGTTACAGGGACCGTATGATGTGGTGGTTCTACCAGGAGGTAATCTGGGTGCACAGAATTTATCTGAGGTAAAAATTCTACTCAATTATACCTCAAGAAAGCTGGGGGGAAAAAACTAAAGAATTTCAGCATCTGCTTGTGTTCTGTTGATTTTGTTATTATTCAGATGTTTCAGGGAGGAGGCTGTGAAAAAAAATAGAAACAACTAAAATTAACAAAATGGTGTTGTAGCATTAACTCAAAAATTTCTTTATTTCTTTTTTTTTTTTTCTTTTCTTTTGAGACAAGAGTCTTGCTCTGTCATCCAGACTGGAGTGCGGGCCCAATCTTGTCTCGCCGCAACCTCCGCCTCCTGGGTTCAGGCAATTCTCCTGTCTCAACCTCTGAGTAGCTGGGATTACAGGCACGCACCACCATGCCCCACTAATTTTTGTATTTTATTAGAGACGGGGTTTTACCACGTTGGCCAGTCTGGTCTCAAACTCCTGATCTTGTGATCCACCCACCTTGGCCTCCAAAAGTGCTGGAATTATAGGCATGAGCCAGCACACCCAGCCTCAAAAAACGTTTTTAATATTTTCTCTGGAGGTCAGGCGCAGTGACTCACGCCTGTAATCCCAGTGCTTTGGGAGGGTGAGGCAGGAGGATTGCTGGAGGCCAAGAGTTTGAGACCAGCCTAAGTAACACATCGAGACCCCATCTCTACAAAAATTTTTGTTTTAATTAGCTGGGCACAGTGGTGCACACTTGTAGTCCCAGCTACTCGGGAGGCTATGGTGAGAGGACGGCTTGAACCCAGAAGTTTGAGGCTGCGGTGAGCTGTGAATGCACCACTGCATTCTAGCCTGGGCAGCAAAGCAAGAACCTGTCTTATCCCAAAAAAAAAAAAAAAATTGCCATGGAAGTAAGCTGAATTGGTGGAACCGTTATGAACAGATTTCGGTGAATACAGTCCAAAGTAAGATGATTTAGTTTTTTTTCCACCAGCAGAAGTATGATCAGATTTTGTGTTTTGGGAAGGGCAAATTGTCTGCTCAGAGTCTGAACTGGGGGAGGCCGTGGGGCTAGGGCTGCCAGCAGGAATGACAAATGCCATCAGCAGAGACCACTCTTCCTCATTTTAAGTTGTATGCGAGGAGTCAGAGGCCAGGGTGAGGGGCACACCAGCAGGCAGAGTTGGGGCTGCCAGAAGCACTCAAGAAGTGGGTTGAGTCAGACATGAGGGATCATTTCCTGCTAGATTCTCTTCCTCTCTCTGCTCTGTCTGAAAACACACAAAATGCCACATTCCCTCCCTTCTGTTTCTTTCTCCATGGAGTACAAAATGGCGAGGGTCAAATTCCTTCTTTCTTCTGATCTTTAAATGTGGAGGAATGCATTTCTCTTATGAGAAATGCCTTGCTTGGGTTTAATAATATAATATAGACACATTTTGATCATTTTTATACCAATGATTTAGAAATATTATTGGAAAATAGGTCAGAGAGCTTGTGGTTTAAGCTAAAATCAAATTCTTCCAAAGTTTCCTAGTGAGTGATTGGTTAGTGGCTTAATGATAACTTGATGTATTTTTGGTTTTCTTTTCACTAGTCTGCTGCCGTGAAGGAGATACTGAAGGAGCAGGAAAACCGGAAGGGCCTGATAGCCGCCATCTGTGCAGGTGACGTGCAGGGGCAGCCTGTGTTGCAGCGTCATTGGTGGGTGGGGTAGCCTTTCATTCGGTGGTTTGATTTCAAATAGCTCTTGCCCTTCATAAAGCATGCAGGGCATCTGTGTTGGTGTATTTAGTTTGGGTGGCATGAAGTTGGTGTTATTTCAGAAATGAGGACAATTGTTCCGTTTTCTGCCTCTCCATGCCTTTGGTCTACGTGCTGTGAAACTTAGTGTTTTCCGTGTTTGGTTGACCTCGGAGGAAAATAAGGCCCTCTGGAATTCAGTAAACAGCTTGTTACAGCAAGTCTCTGTGCCAGAAAGTCTTTGTGCCAGCACACAGTCAGCAAGAATCTGTCAAACATCAACACAGCAGCTCTGCCCTGTGCTTGCCCTGCAGATTCAGAAGCGCCGTGGTGCTTTCCGCTGGCTTCCGGGCGTTTCTGATTCTCTCACTGCCGAGTGATCTTGAGCACCGCATTGTCTGCCACACAATTTAGAATAAGGACGTTTGGTGCTTCACAGGTGTCCCTCATCTTATATCCTAGTAATAATTTATTTTCTCATAGCCATTTTAAATCCATTCTTGTTGCTTTCATATCAGATGATGTTCTGCCATCTTGGTTTTTTCCCATGCTATAATTTTTGCCAGCACCTTCCTTGTTGTGTAGGTCTTCATTAAATATTTGTCAGGGCCGGGCGCGGTGGCTCACGCCTGTAATCCCAGCACTTTAGGAGGCCGAAGTCGGTGGAACACCTGAGGTCAGGAGTTCGAGACCAGCCTGGCCAACATGGTGAAACCCCATCTCTACCAAAAATACAAAATTAGCCAGGCATGGTGGCAGGCGCCTGTAAGCCCAGCTACTTGGGAGGCTGAGGCAGAAGAATCGCTTGAACCCAGGAGGCGGAGATTGCAGTGAGCCGAGATTGCGCCGTTGCACTCCAGCCTGGGGTACACGAGCGAGACTTCGTCTCAAAATAAATAAATAAAATAAAATAAAAAATAAACATTTGTCAGAAGAGTGAATGAATAAATGAATGAATGGATGGTTTGGTAAACATCAACATCAAAACATGTTGCTATGTTGTTCAATACAGTAGGCTTTTTAAAAGAAGTTTTGGGCCAGAGGTCCTAGGGACTTGATACATTCAATCAGTGGTTCTCAATGTTCTTTTGGTGCACTTGCAAGGTCAAAACAGATACTACTGAGGGGCCAGGTGTGGTGGCTCATGCCTGTAATCCCAGCACTTTGGGAGGCCAAGGCAGAAGGATCTCTTGAAAGCCAGGAGTTTGAGACTAACCTTGGCAACATAGCCAGACCCCATCTCAACAAACAAACAGACAAACAATTAGCCGAGCACAGTGCTGCATACCTGTAGTCCCAGCTACTCAGGAGGCTGAGATGGGAGGATTGCTTGAGGGTAAGAGTTAGAGGCTGCAGTGAGCTATGATTGCACTCCAGCCTGGGCAACAGATTGAGACCATGTCTTTCAAACAAAATGTTTGCTTTTTTTCTTCTCAGTCTTTCAGGAGTGACATCAGAGTGGGATGATACCATCGTTTGAGCATCTATTACTGTGTTTTAAAAATTTCCCAGTTTTATTAGGTTGGTATAAAAGTAATTGTGGTTTTTAATAATTGGCTGGGCATGGTGGCGCATGCCTGTAATCTCAGCACTTTGAGAAGCCGAGGTGAGCGGATCATTTGAGGTCAGGAGTTCAAAACCAGTCTGGCAAACATGGTGAAGTCCCATTTCTATTAAAAATACAAAAGTTAGTTGGGCATGGTGGTGTGCACCTGTAATCCCAGCTACTCTGGAGGCTGAGGTAGGAGGATCACTTGAGGTCAGGAGTTCAAAACCAGCCTGATCGCTTCTCGGCCTTTTGGCTAAGATCAAGTGTAGTATCAAAACCAGCCTGGCTGGCCAACATGGTGAAACTCCGTCTCTACTAAAAATACAAAAGTTAGCTGGGCGGTTAGCTGGGCATGGTGGTGCATGTCTGTAATCCCAGCTACTCAGGAGGCTGAGGCAGAAGAATCTATTGAACCCAGGTGGCGGAGGTTGCAGTGAGCCAAGATGGCGCCACTGCACTCCAGCCTGGGTGACAGAGCAAGATTATCTAAAAAAAAAAAAAGTAATAATTTTTAATATGGCAGATGTTCATAGATATAACCCACATAAAAGCTAAAGGGATTCTGAGACCTAAATGTTTGAGAACCTTGGCATTAGGGGCTGGGAAGAACCACAGAGGTCGACCACCCTGGCAGGTCTTGTACGTGGGCTTGCTACAAGAGTCATCACTAGCCTTTTGACCTGCCCTGAGGCTCAGGTAATTATGTCTGCCAAAGGGCACTGCAGTCACTGCAGTCACTGCAGCCCAAGCAGGTGTACGCCTCTTTGGAGAGAAAGTCACAGATCCTTGAGTTTGGTTTTCTTTGGCTCTGCTGCTGTGAAGCAAGCCTCAGTCTTAGATGCTTTGACCAAAGGAAGAAAGTAAGAGTTTGGCCTGAGTTTTTTCCTTGTGATTCTGCTGAATGTAAAAACCACAAGTCAGTTTGTCCTGTGCCACAAAAGTAGCAAAATGATCAGCCACGGCCGGGCGCGGTGGCTCACGCCTGTAATCCCAGCACTTTGGAAGACTGAGGCGGGTGGATCACCTGAGGTCAGGAGTTCGAGACAAGCCTGACCAACATGTCGAAACCCTGTCTCTACTGAAAATACAAAATTAGCTGGGCATGGTGGTGCATGCCTGTAATCCCAGCTACTTGGGAAGCTGAGGCAGGAGAATTGCTTGAACCTGGGAAGTGGAGGTTGCGGTAAGCCAAGATTGCGCCATTGCACTCCAGCCTGGACAACAAGAGCGAAACTCCGTCTAAATAAATAAATAAATAAGGCCGGGCGTGGTGGCTCAAGCCTGTAATCCCAGCACTTTGGGAGGCCGAAGTGGGCGGATCACGAGGTCAGGAGATCGAGACCATCCTGGCTAACACGGTGAAACCCCATCTCTACTAAAAATACAAAAAATTAGCCGGGCGTGATGGCGGGCGGCTGTAGTCCCAGCTACAAGGAGGCTGAGGCGGGAGAATGGCTTGAACCCAGGAGGCGGAGCTTGCAGTGAGCCGAGATCGTGCCACTGCACTCCAGCCTGGGCGACACAGCGAGACTCCGTCTCAAAAAAAAAAAAAAAAAAAATAAATAAAATAAAAAATAACAACAATTAGCAGGACATGGTGGTACATGCCTGTCATCCTAGCTACTTAGGAGGCTGAGGCAGGAGAATCGCTTGAACCTGGGAGGCGGAGGTTGCAGTGAGCCAAGATCGTGCCACTGCACTCCAGCCTGAGCGACAGAGTGAGACTTCATTTCAACAACAACAAAAAAGATCAACCACATCTGGCTTACTGTTTTGTGCTGAGGCTAGATCGAATGCCATGCCAAGAAGCATGGGCCTTATAATAATTAAAATCAACATTAAAAAATAAACAGGCTGGCTGTGGTGGCTCATAGCTGTAATCTTAGTACTTTGGGAGACTGAGGCAGGAGGATCACTTGAGCCCAGGCGTTCAAGACCAGTCTGGGCAACATAGTGAGACCCCCATCTCTACAAAAAAATATTTTTAAAAATCAGCCTGGCGTGGTGGTGCACACCTGTATTCCCAGCTACTCAGGAGACTGAGCTGGGAGGATCACTTTGAGCCCAGGAATTTGAGGTTACAGTGAGCTGTGATGATCACACCACTGCACTTGAGCCTAAATGACAGAGCAAGATTCTGTCTCTTAAGAAAAAAGTAAAAATAGGCCAGGGACGGTGGCTTACCCCTGTAATCCCAGCACTTTGGGAGGCCGAGGCATGCAGATCACGAGGTCAGGAGATCGAGACCATCCTGGCTAACGTGAAACCTCGTCTCTACTAAAAATACAAAAAATTAGCCGGGCGTTGTGGTGGTCACCTGTAGTCCTAGCTACTCAGGAGGCTGAGGCAGGAGAATCACATGAACCCGGGAGGCGGAGCTTGCAGTGAGCCGATATCATGCCACTGCACTCCAGCCTGGGCGACAGAGCGAGACTCCGTCTCAAAAAAAAAAAAAACAACAAAAAAATGTATATAAAGTAAAAATGGAAAACACACTAGCAGTGTGTTTATACCATTGAATATCCTGCACCACTGTTGTGGGCACTACACAAAAAATAGGAAAAAATGTGATGATGAGCTGAACGAATTGAGATGAGGGTTTTGGGAATGGAAAAGAGGAATGATGGAATGGAAAAGAGGAGTGGGAATGGAAAAGAGGGAATACAGGTGTGCACCACCACTCCAGGCTGATTTTTAAAAATATTTTTTTGTAGAGATGAGGGTCTCACTATGTTGCCCAGACTGGTCTTACAGATTCTTACAGATTCTTACAGATTTCTTAAAGATTTGGATCTTTTAAATTGGCAAACAGAAAAATAAGATTTTTTTTTTTTTTTGAGACGGAGTTTTGCTCTTGTTGCCCAAGCTGGAGTGCAGTGGTACAATTTCGGCTCACTGCAACCTCCACCTCCCAGGTTTAAGTGATTCTACTGCCTCAGCCTCCCGAGTAGCTAGAATTACAGGCGCCTGCCACCATGCCTGGCTAATTTTTGTGTTTTTAGTAGAGACGGGGTTTCACCATGTTGGCCAGGCTGGGATTCGTGGGAATCTCGAACTCGTGATTTCGTGATCTACCCACCTTGGCCTCCCAACGTGCTGGGATTACAGGTGTGAGCCACCATGCCCAGCCAGGATTATTCTGAAGTGTTGCAGTTAGGAATTGGAAACATTTTGAACACAGAATATTATCCTAGTCCTTAATATTGAGTGAATGAGGAAGGCAAATTGGAAGGGAGTCTATGTTGAGAAGAAATTAAATGAGATTTACTTTGAGTGGGGGAGGGGGAGGAAATGTGGAGTTGGAGGAGTGGACAATTGTCAGCTGAGATGCCCAGGTCTAGGAATAAGGCCTCTGGAAACAAGGTCTTGGCCACCTGGAGGAGCTGGGGAGTTGGCAGAGGTGGTCATTTTGCAAGTCACCACAGGGTGGCGCTCTTGGCTGCAGAAGGGGACGTGGTCTGCAGCGCCTTCTGCACTGTAGTGCAGAGTGCAGAGTGCAGAGCGTTTTCATCCATCAGAATCCCAGGTCCTAGGAGAGTGAAACGTCTCTTCTCCAGTATTCCAAATAGGGTTCTGAAGCCCCAGAAAGCAGTAATTATGAGCTTACCATGATGAGTAAGAAAGACATCAGTAAATTCCTGCATTCAACTGTAACGTAAATTTATGCACATCATTGTAGCAGTGATTTTATTATCACATTGAAGGGAGCAGCCTAAAAATTCTCACTGATCCCTTTCCTCACTGTACAATCATCTATTAAAGTTTACTTTAAAATACAAGATGATGTAGGAATTTCTTCTTAAACTCTTACCAAATAAAAATTAAAAGCCATTTATAAATCCATTCAAATAAAAATTATTATTCAATTCTTACAGACTTTAAAAATTTGCTACCATACATAGCTGTCTTGTGTGTAAAAAGTAACGTGGAAAAGAGACATTTGAGGCTTTTGATTTAAGAGCTATAAATCAGTACTTGGTCTGAAACTGACACCTGGTATTAGGCAGGAAGCTTATGTAATTAGGTAGTACTTGTGTGATCTTCCTGTTTGTAACAGTTACAGTCTGAGTAGCCTGTGAATATTATATAGCTCCTTCCTTGGAGTCTTGTTGAAAAATGAAAGGTCAGTAAGACCAAGATCTCTCAAGTTTGCTGACACTAAGAGGGTACAGACTGTGCCATAGGATCTTAGCCATCCAGGGCACCCTAAGTGTTTCCAAAGTCAAGGTGCTGTTCTGAAACATCCTTCTGAGTGTCGTGTGAGGCTTTAGAATGTTTATATGTGTGGCTTAGAGAAAAAAGGTAGAATGAATACTTTGTAAAAAGCTTTAAGATGAAATAACAATTAAAGGTATATAAAATCTTTGTTTTTAATCCTTATTTGAGGACCATTACATACGCAATATGCTTGTGACCCTCCCTGAAGTTGGCCATTTTCAGTGAAAACATTTAAATAAAAATCTCAAGTTAGGACCTGTCAATTTGGAAAGACTTCATTAACTGACACTTCCATGTGGTTCTTTGCTTAAGTAGCTTTCATAAAGTGATGCTAGTGCCTTTATATCTCACACTTCCAGGCACTTCACAGGCTATCTCCTTCAGGGACAGTGTGCTGTTGCTTTTAATCCTACCACCTGGTATACCTGGATGGATAGGTGGATGAATGAGTGTTAATTTCCCATTTTCTTTTTCTTTTCTTTTTTTTTTTTTTTGAGACGGAGTCTCGCTCTGTCACCCAGGCTGGAGTGCAGGGGTGCGATCTCGGCTCACTGCAAGCTCCGTCTCCTGGGTTCATGCCATCCTCCTGCCTCAGCCTCCAGAGCAGGTGGGACTACAGGTGCCCAACACCACGCCCAGCTAATTTTTTGTATTTTTAGTAGAGACGGGGTTTCACCATGTTAGCCAGCGGTCTTGATCTCCTGACCTCGTGATCTGCTGCCTCGGCCTCCCAAAGTGCTGGGATTACAGGCATGAGCCACCGCGCCCGGCCTAATTTCCCATTTTCACGTAGAAAATAAAACTATAAAAGAGCAATAAAATCCGGAAGTTCAGAGAGTACCAGTTGCCTTTAGGATGTAACTAAGTCTTTCCTTTTACTAAGAGTGAGGTAAGACGTTCAGCCTGCCCCACAGTAATCCTCCCTTTCCTTTGGACTCCTGGTATATGTGGTCCCTGTTCTGGGGGTGGAGGAGGTGAGAGAGGTGAGCACATTGTTTATCTGTGTATGCTCTGCGGGTATCAAGGTCAATCTTCTTGAATAAATGGTTATTGAGGTATTTTGAGTTTCTGTGCTTTTGCCAGATGTGCTCAGCAAATTGTTTGTTATAAACATACTTTATCTCTCGTACTAGGAAGTGTTTCATTTCAGAATCGTAGCTGTATGTTTGGTAAGAGCCTCTGGATTTTGAAGAATACTTTGCTGTTGCAGTTTTTGTTGTTAGAGAAGGGGTCTGTGTTGCCCAGGCTGATGCTGAATTCCTGGGCTCAAGCAGTTTTTCTACCTAGGCCTCCCCAATTGCTGGGATTACAGGCATGAGCTACTGTGCCAGGCACTATTGCGATTTTGTGGGGTTTTTCTATATCCGCACTTAGATCTTTTTATTTTTATTTTTAGGTCCTACTGCTCTGTTGGCTCATGAAATAGGTTTTGGAAGTAAAGTTACCACACACCCTCTTGCTAAAGACAAAATGATGAATGGTGGTAAGTATATGCTTGTTTTTGTTTGTTTGTTTTTTTTGAGACAGAGTCTTGCTCTGTCGCCCAGGCTGGAGTGCAGTGGTGTGATCTTGACTCACTGCAACCTCCACCTCCCCGGTTCAAGCGATTCTCCTATCTCAGCCTCCTGAGTAGCTGGGATTACAGGCGCATGCCATCACGCCCAGCTAATTTTTGTGTTTTTAGTAGAGATGGGGTTTCACCATGTTGGTCAGGCTGGTCTCGAACTTTTTTTTGAGACAGAGTCTCGCTCTGTCACCCAGGCTGGAGTGCAATGGCGCATTCTCCGCTCACTGCAACCTCCGCCTCCTGGGTTCAAGCGATTCTTCTGCCTCAGCTTCCTGAGTAGCTGGGATTACAGGTGCGCCCCACCACGCCTGGCTAATTTTTGTGTTTTTTAGCAGAGATGGGATTTCTCCATGTTGATCATGCTGGTCTTGAACTCCTGATCTCGTGATCCACCGCCTCAGCCTCTCAAAGTGCTGGGATTACAGGTGTGAGCCACCACGCCCGTCCTTGAACTCTTGACCTCGTGATCTGCCTGCCTCAGCCTCCCAAAGTGCTGGGATTACAGGCGTGAGCCACCACGCCGGCCCATATGCTTGTTTTTTTTTTTTTGTTTTTTTTTTTGAAATGGAGTCTCTCGCTCTGTTGCCCAGGCTGGAGTGCAGGGGCACGATCTCGGCTTATTGCAACCTCCGCCTCCCAGGTTCAAGGGATTCTCCTGCCTCAGCCTCCCAAGTAGCTGGGATTACAGGCATCCGCCACCACAAGTTTTTTGTTGACTGGGCACAGTGGCTCCCGCCTGTAATTCCAATACTTTGGAAGACTGAGGCGGGTGGATCACTTGAGCCCAGGGGTTTGAGACCAGCCTGGGCAATGTGGTGAAACGCCATCTCTACTAAAAATACAAAAAACATTAGCCAGGCGTAGTGATGCACACTGGTAGTTGGAACTGCTCAGGAGGCTAAGGTGGAATGATAGCTTAAGCCTGGGAAGTCAAAGCTGTGGTGAGCTGTGATCTCACCACTGCACTCCAGCCTGGGGAACAAAGCAAGACCCTATCTCAAAAAAATAAAAAAGTTTCTTGTATAACTATAGAAGTTTATCTATATACATACTATCCTTTTTATTTTAACTAAAATGAGATCTACTAAATGTATTGTTCTGCTGCTTTGCTTTTTTTAACTTAACATTATATCTTATGTTATCTTTTAACAGCACATGTAGATTTAGATTTGCTTCGTCCTCGTTAAGTGCAGCTGCTAGTCCACTGTTAGAATGTGCCGTGCTGTGTGTAACCTTCTCCTGGGGGTGGGCGTGGAGGTGGTTTTCTGCTTTTGCCCTTGTAAACCATGCCGTAATGAACATCCTTGAATGCCGTTGTGAGCATATCTCAGCTCCTTTTTAAAAGTGATGCACTTTTCATTATACTGCATGTTTTTTAATTACTAAACTTTATTTTTTTAGAGCAGTTTTAGGTTCACAGCCAAATTCCTGTCTACCTTCACCCACTATCCACTCCCCAGCCACCCGCCCCTGGCCATGCATAGTGTCCCCTACTATCAACATCCTGCACCAGAATCTGCACCCACGTTGACACATCATCATCCAGAGTCCATAGTTTACGTGAGGGTTCTGTCTTGCTGTTGTACATTCTACATACACTTACATTTGATCCAGAGCAGTGTTTTCCTGAAAATCCATGGTTTGTTAATTTATTTAATTTATTTGAGACAGAGGCTTGCTCTGTCACCCAGGCTGGAGTGCAGTGGTGTGATCTCAGTTCATTGTAACATAACCTCCATCTCTTGGGATCAGGCAATCCTCTCACCTCAGCCTCCCAAGTAGCTGGAACTATGGGCATGAACCACCACACTTGGCTAATTTTTAAATTTTTTTGTAGAGACAGGGTCTAACTATATTGCACAGTCTGGTCTTGAACTCCTGGCCTCAAGCAATCCTTCTGGCTTGGCCTCTCGAAGTACTAGGATTATAGATGTGAGCCACTGTGCCCTGCTCATGGTTTCATTTTAGTTGCTAGAAAGATACTGTGTTATCATTATAACTATCTGAAAATTGGTACTTTTTGCCGGGCGCAGTGGCTCACGCCTGTAATCCCAGCACTTGGGGAGGCCAAGGCGGGTGGATCACGAGGTCAGGAGATCGAGACCATCCTGGCTAACACGGTGAAACCTCATCTCTACTAAATATACTAAAAAAATAGCCAGGCGTGGTGGCTGGCGCCTGTAGTCCCAGCTACTTGGGAGGCTGAGGCAGGAGAATGTCATGAGCCGGGGAGGTGGAGCTTGTAGTGAACGGAGATCGCTCCACTGCACTCCAGCCTGGGCAACAGAGCAAGACTCCGTCCCAAAAAAAAATAATAATAATTAGTACTTTTTTAAAAAGGCTCTGGTTTCTGGGCATTTTAAATGTAGGAATTTACTTTACTTTAAGCTCATGGAAGGATTTTAGAGGGTTGAAAGAAGTAGAAAGAACAGAACTGGGCTCCCTTTGTGATGTCTTCAGAGAGAAGACTCAAGCAGAGCACCCTCCTGCACTACCTGAAGGGGCACCTGTTGCATCTGTTTTCCTTTAGTGCCTCAAAAACATTGAGTTTGGTCAGGCATAGAAAAACATCAGATTGTTGATGCTCACACTCGGAGTTGACAAAGCACGTTCCCCTACGTTATCTTGGTGGAGCTTCCTGGTCCCCAGTGCCCAGCAAGGCAGGTGGCATCGTCCTGGCTTCACAAACAAGGAGAGGAGAGACTGAGGCCAGATCTCAAGCCCAGCCCTCTGCCTTGCATCCAGTTTTGCCTTCCTGCCCCTGCCCTGCTCTGTGGTAGCAAAAGGCTCCCACACACATTTAAGTTACCAGGTGTTGGATTTAGTCAGTAACCTCTATTATAAGAAGTGGATACTTGAAATGTCTACCCCTTCAGGACACTTTGAGAGGTAGGGCTGCAGGCATCACCTGGGAGTCTGCTCTGGGTGAGGCCCTTGTCCTCATTGTGAACTTGAAAGATCAGTGTGACAGTTTCTCCTCAGATAAGCAATCCCATCTGAAGGCCATAGTCTTTTGTCTTTTTTCTTGTTTTTGGTAGATTCAGGGTCTTACTGTGTTGCCCAGGCGGTACTTAAACTCCTGGGCTCAAATGACCCTCCCACTTTGCTCTCCCAAAGTGCTGTAATTACAGGTGTGTGCTACCAGCCGCAGTCCCCATAATCTTTTAATTCCTCTGATTTTAGAATAAGTTGGTTATAAGTGTAATGTGTGATTCTGTTTCTCATTTGTCCACTGTTTGATGGCATCCGCATGCCTGGTCCCATACCTGAGCACTGAAGAGCAGGGTTTCTGGAGCCTGGCATCTTGGGGTGGCCCTCAGCTTCCCTACTCACTGTGGGAGGTTTCCTTAGTTTCTCCGAGCCTGTTTCCTCATCCGTTGCCTGAGGATAAACCTGCTTCCAGATTGTTGGTGAAAAAACTGCCCTCACCTAGCCTCTGTAACGCCACTGCATGCCACCACTGCTGAGTACTGTTTGTTTTCTAGGTTGATGTCATTCTCATTTTACCAAAAAGTGAAGCTCTGAGAGGTCAGACAGCCACCAAATGGCAGACCTGGGATTTGAACCCAGAACTCTGCTCAGGGGTCAACCGAATGTTTCCCCAAAGGCCAGGTGGTAAATATTGCAGGCTTTCTGGGACTTCAGCTCTCTGGCAGCTACTCCACTGTTGCAGCTCCACAATAGCTACAGACAGTACTAAAAACGCAGGGTGGCTTTGTGCCAGTGAAGCTGCATTTGCAAAAACAGGCAGTAACCTGGCCTTGGCCCTGACTCGTAGTTGCTGACCTGTGTCCTGTGCCCTCCCATTGTCTTTTTTTTGAGGTGGAGTCTCGCTGTGTTATCCAGGCGCTCACTGCGCTCACTGCCAGCTCCGCCTCCCAGGTTCACGCCATTCTCCTGCCTCAGCCTCCCAAGTAGCTGTGACTACAGGCTCCCGCCACCACGCCTGGCGTATTTTTTGTATTTTAAGTAGAGATGGGGTTTCACCGTGTTAGCCAGGATGGTCTCCATATCCTGACCTTGTGATCCGCCTGCCTCGGCCTCCCTGGGATTACAGGCGTGAGCCACCGCGCCCAGCCCCCCAATTTTTTTTTTTTTTTTTTTTTTGAGACGGAGTCTTGCTCTCTCACCCAGGTGAAGTGTAGTGGCGTATCTCAGCACACTGCAACCTCTGCCTCCCGGGTTCAAGTGATTCTCCTGTCTCAGCCTCCTGAGTAGCTGTAATTACAGGCACCGGCCACCAGGTCCAGCTAATTTTTTTTTTTTTGTATTTTTTAGTAGAGACAGGGTTTCACCATGTTGGTCAGGCTGGTCTCCAAATCCTGACCTCAGGTGATCCACCTGCCTTGGCCTCCCAGAGTGTTGGAATTACAGGCATGAGCCACCGCGCCTGGCTTCCCATTGCTTTTTCTCTGAAGAGTCTTTAAGACTTGGAGTCTGGTTTAAATAAATAAAGAAATAAAAATCAATGCCTTCTGCTGGTTGGAATGGGAAGTGTAAAATCTGAATTCACTATAGGGTCACAGTTCCACCCTAAAGTTTGCACAGTGCCTTCCTGGCGCTGACGGGGTGCGTGTTCTGTCTTCGCCACTAGGTGGATGCAGGTGGCAACCTTAAACCTTTTGCTTTTCCTGGTAAAAAGTCTGACAAGAACCGTAGAACCTTTAAGCATATTTAACCAGTTTAAACCCTATTTGCACTGTTTTAGCCACAAAGATACTGTTCAGTGAACCATTTACAGTTGTGCCTTGTGTTGTCCCACGCTCAGCTGTGCATCTCACCGTTGCTCTGGAAGACCTAGCCCAGCCAGTTTCTAGGTTAGCATTTGAAATGGTCTTGGCCTGGTTTAACCATCAGTAAATGAGGCCAGATTATGATAAACCTTTTCCCCTCAAGCTAGGGATCCTCTTTTTCTCTACAATAGTTAAATTGGAATTTTTAAATGTACTCTATTCATTTATTTTGGTGGGTGACCTGATTTTTAAAATTTTTTAGATTAGTCAAGCACAGTAGTGAGAAGAGGAGAAAGAGAACAAGGAGTAACTGCCTGTGAACGATCAATTGAGATAACTCACTGCCTTCGACCGGCAGTGGCTTGGTTTCTAATGACAGTAAGACAAGTTCCTGTAGCCGTTGTTAATCTCCTTGGAAAAGAAAGGAACATTGTGTGGTTTCAAAAGCTCATTAATACAGCAGAAGCACTCTGCTTCTGTTTGAAGGGAGGTTTTCAGATGAATTTTTATGTGTGTTCATTGAACAGACGTTTCCTAAGCTCCTCTTAGTACCTGGCACTGGGAACAGAAGAAGAAGAAAGAAAGCTGTGTTTTGGGGTGTTCTCAGGTCTGCACTGAGCTCTAGTGGCCAGAGGCGCCCGCTTGCCTGTGTGGCTGGTGCATCAGGATAGAGCAGGAGTTCACAGAGGAGCTTTGTCGCTCCCCCTCTGCTAAATCTGTTCTGTGTTCCCACATCACTAAGTGGCGTCGCCATCATCCAGTCACCTGGGATAGGCAGCTGGGAGTCATCCTTGGAGCCTCCTCACCTAGGCCTTCATTTCAAACCTCCATTTCCTCTGGATCACTGTCACCAGCTTCGTGTAGGCACCACCAGCTTCTACCCAGACAGCAGGTTCCTTTCCATCTCCCTTCTGGTCCCAGGCCAGTCTCTGTGCAAAGGCCGGATCGTAGAGGGCTCCATGCCCCATGACATGGAGTTCAGCGTGACCTTCAGGTGCTGGAGAGAGTTGGCAAGGGCTTTCCCTGGGGAACTGGCTGTGCCCTGCTTCGCACTCTGGAGAGAGAGCTTTGGGTGCTGAGCATGGGTTGAAGGAGTGCACAGCCAGAAGGGAGAGCTGTAATCATGCAGAGATCCTTCCTCTTTAAAGCAGGGGACAGGTGGAGAAAGGAGATCAGTTGAGAATGGTGTTTGGTGCCTTTGACCTCACACTTCAGGGTGCCTCTTGTGTGCCATGGATATCATTGGCCAGACAGGGACTGATGAAGGCCCAGCCCTTTTAAAGAGTAAGCAAAAACAAGGAAATGAAATGTTTATAGATTGTGATAGATTGTATCAATGCTGGGAGGGCAGTAAATAGGATGCGGTGATAGAGTCAACAGAGGAACGTAATTTGGGGAGATGGGGGTGGTCACAGATACCCTCTCTGAGGGATTTTTGTTGATGCTGAAACCAAAGGGGCAAGAAACTGGGAAGAACTGGTCTGTGGGTGAAGGGAGCAGCCCTTGAGCTCATCCTGGAGCAGGAGAGAACCTATTGTATTCAGTAAGGGAAGCTCCAGGTGGGAGAGTGGTAGGGATGGGTGTAGCAGGAGAGGTTAGGCTCTGTGTGCAGTGGAGAAGCTGGTGACTACCTGCTGTGGAGGGGCAGAGCTCAGGGCATCCATGCTTAAGAATCCCAGTTTTGATGTTATATTTGCCAAGAAATAGCCAACTGGTTGGCACAGGGGGGGGGGATGCAGAAGGAAAGTAGTCCTTGAGAGTGAATGTGCTTTCTACCTGCACACGCACACACGCATGCATACCCGCCTCCATTGTGTTGTGCTGTGGTTGTTTTTGAGGCATCAGAGGGTGTGCGTGCCGCCACATGTTGATCAGGGTGGCTTCTGCCTTCAGCATTGCCGCATCCCCTCACCCTTCCGCCGGCACTTCAGAATTGACACTGGAGCTTTGTTGTAGAATAGTGATGTGAGTAACTGTCATTCACTGACATCTCCCCCAACACTTAAAGTCTTAGCAGCTGCATTTAACTTACACATATTTGTTTCATTCTAACAGTGGTTTCTCTCACCCTTTGCTCTGCAGTTTTAAAAATACTCTTGTAGGGGGCTTCTGAGAGCTTGGAGTGCCAAGTAAATGTTTTTGAATGGCTAGCCTACAGGTTGGGTTTATATGCTGTCATAGTGAATTGGTAAGTAATCGTCTTTTTCATCACATAGCCCATTAGGATGTCACCTTTTCTGTTTCTACTTTGCAGGTCATTACACCTACTCTGAGAATCGTGTGGAAAAGGACGGCCTGATTCTTACAAGCCGGGGGCCTGGGACCAGCTTCGAGTTTGCACTTGCAATTGTTGAAGCCCTGAACGGCAAGGAGGTGGCGGCTCAAGTGAAGGCTCCACTTGTTCTTAAAGACTAGAGCAGTGAACTGTGACGATCACTTAGAGAAACAGGCCATTAGGAATCCATTCTCACTGTGTTCGCTCTAAACAAACAAAACAATGGTAGGTTAATGTGTTCAGAAGCGGCTGTTACTACTGCTTTTGTGGAAGTATAGTTGTGAAGTCACAACTACACAGAGATTTCTCAGCCTACAAATTGTGTCTATACGTTTCTAAGCCTTGTTTGTAGAATAAACAGGGCATTTAGCAAACTACTGATCATTCCTTGTTTTGTCCCTCATTTCTTTTGTGAAATTAAATTCCGTATCACCTTCATTTGCAGCTCTTAACTCTCCATATAGCACTGAAATAGAAGAACAGTGAACACATTTTACACAGCAAGGAGGAAAGGCATACAAGCAGAATTATAAGAGGCTTATGATTTTCTCTGCTTATTAGCTGTGTTTTTTAATGTGCTATTTAAAAATACCTATGAGGGCTGGGTGTGGTGGCTCATGTCTGTAATCCCAGCACTTTGGGAAGCCGAGCCAGGAGGAGTGCTTGAGGCTAGGAGTTCAAGACCAGCCTAGGCAACATAGCAAGTCTCCGTCAGTCCCAGCTACTTAAGAGCCTGAGGTGAGAGGATCACTTGAACCCAGGAGATCAAGGCTGCAATGAGCTATGATCACACCACTGAACTCCAGCCTGGGTGACACAGCAAGACCCTGTCTCCAAAAAAACAAAAAGAAAAAAGAAAAAAAAATTGGTTGTACTGGTGAATTTTTATACACTAGTTCCTTTTTCCATTATGGAAAGAGTCCTTGGATAAAAACTTTTCAAGGTTAGCCCAACATCTCTTTTCCCTTCCCCAGGTAATAGCACCCAGCATTCCTTGTGAACCACTGAGTTCCTCCTGGGTGGGCACATGACCTAGACCCAGCCAGTCAGAGCCCTGTTTACCACCGGCCGTGTGACCCAGGTGAGCTCAGTCAGTCCACAAGACTCCATCTGAGGGTCTCATAGCTGCTGTACTCTCTCTGCTGGAGTGGCCGAGGGGATATGCTGGTAACCCGGAGCACTGGCAGCTTTCTCGTCACTGGCTGCTTGGGAGGGCCCTCAGGTTGTGGGTGGCTGACCCTGGTCCAGAATGCTGGGCAGATGTTAACTTTTACGATGCAAACACACATGTAATTGTCTATTTTAGTAAGCGCTTTAACAGATGATAATGCTAAGGGAGAGAAGAGTTACATGGTGGGGAGTGGGGAGGGAGGCTTCTGAGGAAGTGACATTTCAGGTGTGGAGTAGGAGCAGAGCTTAGGTTTTCATTCCTTCCCCAGCTGTGTGCTCAGTACCTACTGTGTGCCAACTGCTGTTCCTGGTATTGGGAATATGCCAGGGAGAAACACAGCCTTTGTCCTTGGGGAGCTTATATTGTGGGCACCGGAGAGAGAGGAAAGCACATACTCAAATACCCACATTCTATGAAGAAAATGAAGAAGGGTAAGGAGGCAGTGACAGGGGAATTGTATGATAGGAAGCAAAGGCCTCTCCAAAAAGACATCTTAGTGAGAATCTGAGGACTTTTGGGTGTGAAAGAGATAAGTAGGTATCTGTTCAGAGCGTACCAGGCAGCAGGAGCAGGGAGGGTGGGTTACTGGAGGTATACAGTAGGAAGTGAAGTTGGAGAGGTAGCCAGGGCCATGGCGAGGGGTCAAGAGAGAGACAGCCACCAGAGAGAGACCTGACCCACCTAGTTCAAAGACCGGCCCCGCTGAGAAGAGACCCTTCTGGAGCAGGCGTGCAGGCGGCGGGATGCCGAGGCCAGTCAGGTGGCAGCGTTGGGCACCCACTTGCTGTGAGAGGGTGTCCGGGACAACCCCCACTTTTTTTTTTTTTTTGAGACAGAGGCTTGCTCTGTTGCCCAGGCTGGAGTGCGGTGGTGTGATGCTCTTGGCTCACTGCAACCTCCACCTCCCAAGTTGAAGGGGTTTTCTTGCCTCAGCCTCCCGAGTAGCTGGGATTACAGATGTGCATCACCATGCCTAGCTAATTTTTGTATTTTTGGTAGCAATGGGGTTTTGCCGTGTTGGTCAGGCTGGTCTCAAACTCCTGGCCTCAAGTGATCCACCTGCCTCAGCCTCCCAAAGTGCTGGGATTACAGGCATGAGCCACTGCGCCCAGCCACAGCCCCCACATTTCCTGACTTGAACACAGATCATGTGGAGATTTCAATGTCCTGAATTTGTGAAGGAGTCCTTGGGGTAGGGGCTGGGATGAATTTAGAGTTCAGATTGGTGAATATGAGGTAAAGTACACTTTTGTTGTTTTTTTCTTCAGAGACAGGGTCTCACTCTGTCGCTCGGGCTGGAGTGCAGTGTCTCGGTCTCGGCTCACTGCAACCTCTGCCTCCTGGCTTCAAGCAATTCTCCTGCCTCAGCCTCCTGAGTAGCTGGGACTACAGGCACGTGCCACTGTGCCCAGCTAATTTTTAGTATTTTTTGTAGAGATGGGGTTTCACTATGTTGCCCAGGCTGGTCTCAAACTCATAGCCTCAAGTGATCCGCCTGCCTCGGTCTCCCAAAGTGCTGGGATTACAGGCATGAGCCACCGTGCCTGGCCTTGTTTTTTTTGAGACAGGGTCTCTCTCTGTTGCCCAGACTGGAGTGTGGTGGTGCAACTATGGCTCACTGCAGCCTGGACCTCCCCAGCTCAAGTGATCCTCGTGCCTTAGCCACCCAAGTAGCTGTGACTACAGGCACACACCACCATGTCCAGCTAGTTATTTTTTTGTAGAGATAGAGTCCCACTATGTTGCCCAGGCTGGTCTCAAACTCCTGGGCTCAAGTGATCCTTCTAACTCAGCCTCCCAAGTGCTAGGATTACAGCACGAGCCACTGTGCCCAGCCCACTTTTAATAAGGAAAGAAAACTGGATACCTGCTGTTTGTTTAGTGGATACCTGCTATTTGTTTTGTTTGTTTGTTTGAGACGGAGTCTCTCTTTGTCTCCCAGGCTGAAGTCCAATGAATGGCCCTATCTCAGCTCACCGCAACCTCCACCTTTCAAGTTCAAGCAATTCTCCTGCCTCAGGCTCCCAAGTAGCTGGGATTACAGGTGCCCGCCACCATGCCCAGCTAATTTTTGCATATTTAGTAGAGACTGGGTTTCACTACATTGGCCAGGCTGGTCTTGAACTACTGACCTCAGGTAATCTGTCCGCCTCAGCCTTCCAAAGTGCTGGGATTACAGGCATGAGCCACCGCGCTTGGCAGATACCTGCTATTTGAAAGTCACAGGCTGGGCGCAGTGGCTAACGCCTGTAATCCCAACACTTTGGGAGGCCAAGGCAGGTGGATCACAAGGTCAGGAGTTCAAGACCAGCCTGACTAAGATGGTGAAACCCTGTCTCTACTAAAAACTACAAAAATTAGCCGGGCATGGTGGCAGACGCCTGTAATTCCAGCTACTTGGGAGGCCGAGGCGGGAGAATCGCTTGAACCCGGGCAGCAGAGGTTGCAGTGAGCCAAGATCACGCCACCGCACTCCAGCCTGGGTAACAGAGTAAGACACCGTCTCAAAAAAAAAGAAAAAGTCAAATTGATGATCTGAAAACCATTTATTACTAATAGTGAACATCCGTAAACTCTCTCAAGTTTGCTAGGTGTTTTGCCAGCATCCCTTACCTCTGAAATTTAGAGATATCTACAGGAAGGGAGATATTGAAAGGAATTGGCTCTTTGAGTTTTTGTGCCCTCAGGGAAGCAGGAAAAGGTGTTTCTAGATGAGCATTTCTCAAAGAGCATCTCTAAGAGAAATCACTGTTATCAGAGCCCAGGCATTGCAGTGAAGATTTACTTCCCTTTCCCTGACAGTGTTTGGGATGGGGGGCTCCCGGAACCAGCTTTATCTAAACCTTGGGCTTTTTCTGGTCCTTATTGAATGACTAGCTTTTGGCATGTTGATAACATTTTTAAAACCTCTACCCTCTCTTATCTGCCTGCTTCTTTCCCAGGCTGAACAAAATTGCTTCCTAACTTCTAGTAAGTTAATGGGGAGGGGACAAACAAAAATTGGGAACTTAAGTGGGAGGGGCGCTATCTACAGTTGAAAAGTGACCTGGAGTCAGAATTCAGATGTGTGGCAGTTGGCTTGACTGTGCTCCAACTGAGTTGGGGGTGAGGGTAGGGGGTCTCTGCCATCTTAGACTTACTGTCTCTAAGCTGTTTTGAGAGCCCAAGTGGCCTGCCCAAGACACCGGGAGAGTTAGGAAGAAGACCTAAAACTTCCTCTTGCAGGAGGAGCACTGGAGCCTCCAACTAGCTCCAGGCCACAGCTTGCCCCACTGAGCAAGGGGCAGCCAGGTGCCCATTAACTGAATTCCTGAGGCCAAAGACAGAATGTTGCTCAAGGCCTGTCATGGCCCTGCCCTGCACTTCTGAAGGGAGGTTTGCATCCCAGGTGCCAACTGGTTTAGCAAGGAAGGGGCCGGGCTTACTGACCACCTGCTGTGTGGCCTGCACTGAGCTAGGAGGTTAACTTTGGGGGTTGGAGCTCATCATTTGAAGACATGTTTTTTTGTTTTTGTTTTTGTTTTTTGAGCCAGTCTAGCTCTGTCACCCAGGCTGGAGTGCAGTGGTGCGATCTTGGCTCACTGCAAGCTCCGCCTCCCGGGTTCATGTCATTCTCCTGCCTCAGCTTCCCTATTAGTTGGGATTACAGGCGCCCGCCACCATGCCCAGCTAATTTTTTTGTATTTTTAGTAGAGACGGGGTTTCACCGTGTTAGCCAGGATGGTCTCAATCTCCTGACCTCGTGATCTGCCCGCCTCCGCCTCCCAAAGTGCTGGGAATACAGGCGTGAGCCACCGCGCCCGGCCGATTTTCTTTCACACTTTATACAAAAGGATCAAATTCGATCCAAAATCCCAAGAGGGGTCGCATTCTTCTGCCCCTGCTTTTTCAGTTACCATATCTTCGAGAGTTTCTCTGTACCAGTATGTGGACATTTATGTGCTACATCTCCAACTCTGTCCAACTAGTAACCCTAGAAAGTAGTCATTGGTATCATCCATTACAGAGAAGAAAGTCTTTTTAGAGGTCAAGAGCCTATGCCATAGGATTCATTTCTATAACTGCAACATTAAATGTAAAGTATGATTTTAGTGTAGCCAACTGTATCATCTGAGTCTGCTTACTTACTCTATTCTAGGGTGTTGGTTTCCTAAGAAATGAGGAGGACATTATATTCTCCTGCAGAATCATCTGGCTGTTTTTTTTTTTAAAAAAACACTCTCCCTTTGCCCTTAGTAAGGGGAAGCAG
>NW_022143070.1:0-29000 GCF_007565055.1 Rhinopithecus roxellana | reverse complement strand
TATGTAAAATTCAAGATTAAAGAAAAGCAGTAGTATATAGCAGAAATATAAATTGGCTATTACCTTCAGTAATTTAGATCGGGGTTGGCAGGTCTGTGCACCAAATCTGGTCCGTTGTTCTTGTAAATAAAGTTTATTGGTACAGCCATATGCACTTGCTATCACCCATGGCTGAGGGCAGAGTTGAGTGGTTGTGAGAGACCTTATGGCCTGCAGGAACTAAAATACTAGCTGGCACCTTGCACGCAAAGTTT
This sequence comes from Rhinopithecus roxellana, assembly GCF_007565055.1. Classification (NCBI taxonomy): domain Eukaryota; kingdom Metazoa; phylum Chordata; class Mammalia; order Primates; family Cercopithecidae; genus Rhinopithecus; species Rhinopithecus roxellana. The sequence continues at coordinate 28,746 of NW_022143070.1, read as the reverse complement.
ATGACCTGATTCGGGTAACTGCCTAAACTGTCCAATTCGCTTGTTCTAAAACAATCCAACAATATAACACACTTGTCTGAAGATTTGAGAACACGCATGCACCAGCCTAATCAGAAGAAAAGTCCAATTCCACCCAGAGGGTTACAAACTCTTCTTTTTCTCTACAAAGAATAAATAAAAATTGTGTGAGATTTTACTGGTATGTATCATATGTATGAGTCTTGATGAAAAGTTAAAAATGTGTATTTATACAGATACATAATGTTACTTTTCCTTCCACGTTTAACTCATACACTGTTTTTGGACTTCTGGTTCACAAAATCTGCATTTCTGCACCATGATTTTGAAGGCAAAATCCCAACTGCTGGGCTAGTGGTCAATTCTGAGGCACCCAACATGTTCAGGAGGCAGTGTCAGGGAGCGTGTGCCTTACCTGGAGGGGTGTAGGTGTCCATGGAGGTCTGCACGTCCAGGGACCTGCGTTTGGAAGGCATAGGCACCAGCCATCTTATGCTCTTTGGGTTTGGCCAGAGCCACCTGGACAGCTTCCGTGTGGACGTCTGAAACAGAGAGCTCAGTCACTCAGGGCTCAGCTGAGGTCCCAGAGGCCAAGCTGCACCCTCCTGTCTGTCCCTGCAGCAAGGTTCATCCACCTTCTGAAACTCACCAACAGATGGGTGGGTGAGGAAAGAAAATCAGTGTTATATTTCCAGTAAAGACACAAAAATTTATTCACAGACTTTTAATTATTCATTTTATTACTGCAGAATCCATATCCACAAGCAAACACTGGTTGTAAACACTGGGCACATTGCTAGAGGGGCTAGGAGAGCCACCTGGGCCTGTTGCTGGAGGGGCCATGAGAGCGACCTTGGGCGCGTTGCTGGTGCTGAGGGCGCATCCGCTGTGTGGCGGGCAGTTGATCATCTGTCGTCATCCTGGGTGCAGCTGTGTTCCATCTGCTTCTGGTCCTTTCTTTCCTGTTCGCCGGGGTGTTTCCTCAGTTGCAGGGAGCAGACTCTGGGAGTGACTCTAGATGCTGAGCATGGCGCGGAGCGGGGTGGAAGGGGTGGAGCAGCTTCCTCCTCACGCAGCCACCTTCAAGGCAGGACTGGGAACCATGGGGAGGACAGCACGTCGGCTGCTGCTGCCTTTTCAGGGGATCCCAAGGCCGAGCCTGTGGATCGGGGGCTTTCTACTCTGCCCTTGTAGGTGGAACCACCCACCTTCTCTGCAGCAGGAGAGCGGAGCTCGCATCGACTGAGGCCCCCTGAGCTGGATGCCTCTTGCTCTGTAATTCTGCTCTCAAGTGGGTTGAAGTGGAAGGGCTGGGAAGGGGTGTATCTGCCAGTGAACCAAGTCTTCTGTGATTGATGTGCCTGGACAGAACTTCCAGGCTTCTGGCATCTTGTTTCCCTACAGACTGTTTTGATCATGTTTCCTCAAAACCAGATACTTTTCTCTCTGGTGGTGAGACAGGCATCACAATGTGTAGGAAAAGGAGTAAACCTGACTTCGCAGCCAGCATTCGAGGTGACTTGTCCCTGAGCTCCAGTGCACGTGTGCTTGTGGCTGTTTGTGTGGTTCAGATTTTAGACATCTTTGTAAAATGGGTTAACAAGGCATATCCAGAAGTGGCCGGGCAGTCATGTAGTGGGCAGCCATGGCTGTGGGTGTGGAGTGCCTGGCAAGCTTCAACACTTCTGTAGAAACCGTTCCTTTGTCGACAGTGGCCTCCTGGCTAGTTAGCATCAAGGACACTCGTGGATGGGTGGATGCGGGGTCCGTGTCATTTGGTTCCCGGCTCCGTGTTCAGACGTTGGCCTTGTGTTCCAGTGGGGAGAAGAGAACCTGTGTCGTGAGCTGTGAGTTGCTGGGGGCAGAGGTGGCACCCAAGAGTGCCCGCCCTTCACTAGGAAAAGCAAGCCGACCACCTTGTGTGTACGGCATGATAACTTGTCACTCATTTGCTGTATTTTTACTGAAGCTTGAATTTTTAACTCTTTTAGGAATTATGGTTTGATCAGTCTTAGAAAACAATACAATAGATCCAAGAAAATGAAGGGCGAGTGAGGATGCTGTGTGCACTGGAGTTGTGATTTGGGAAGGGCCTCTGCGGGTTGATGAGGTGGTTTTGTCTGTGCTCGCGATGGCTCCGGGAAAGGTGCGGCTGCTGCGCAGCCCCCTTGCCATCTGTGAGCTCCTGGCTTTAAGGTGTGGATTCTCGCCTCCCCACAAGCATCTTTCTCTCCTCTTCTGGATTTCTGCAGGTTTCATGCCTTTCGCTTCTTCCCTTGGCCTTTGTCACTCTTTTTACAAAAACACTGTGGTGGCTTCAAGTCCTTGTGACCGACACGCTTGATTAGGAAACGTCTCATTAATTAAGAAGATGCTGATTGGTGCTGGTGTCGGCCATCCCGGCCCCGCCAGCCACAGGATCTGTCGTTGACTGAGTTAAGGAGCACCCTCGCCACCGGGCTTGGCTTCCTGTGCCAGCGGGTGGGGATGAGATGGCAGGGATCTAACTCTGGACTTTATCCAGATAAATCAAGAAGGGGCCAGAAACAGGCATGTGTTAGCAAATGAATTGTAGTGACTTAAATGCTGTGGGCTTTTGTTAGAGAGCAGGGGAGGAACTGAAGTTGTATGATGTGCAGTGCTTGCTTTTAAAATTCTAATAATGAGACACACAGAAGATACAGTGATAACTGTTTTCTTGGGCGCCATTGAATGATAAACTCTGTCCACTGGGACCATGCTGCGCTTCGTTTTCCTTCTCTTGCAGGTGACATCACACAAAAAGGATATGAAAAGAAGAAGTCAAAGTTAATTGGAGCCTACCTCCCACAACCTCCGAGTATGTAACCACAATGAGTAGCATGAGTCCTCTCATTTCACGTGTTCACTGCGTGCCAGAGAAACACCTGGAGGCAGATGTTCCCTGACTCCCGCGCCGGCACAAGGAGGCATCTGGGGTTCATGCTCCAGGCATCCAGTTCCTTTGCGTGATCACCTAGAAGGCACAGAGGATTTTTCTATAGTGTGCCTAATTTAATAGGTGTTTTCTCTAAAGGAGAGATCAACATTATGTTGATTACTTTAAAATGCTATAATCTTAAAAATATGAGCACATTAAGTGATTTCAACATATTTGGTTTAGAGAGCTATTTATTACTATTGAATCTGGTTTAATCCAAGGCATCTATTGGTGGCACGGGCCAAACCTAAACAGTGCTGTGATATCCCTCCCAGGACTCTGCAATTGTGAAAGCTGGTTGTGTGTTGAGACATGGTTGCAAACATGCATGATGATTCTTCAGAAGGACAGTCGGTTTCCCACCAGCGTTTCTACATGTGCAGATTGGCAGCTTTCCTGCAGTTGAGCTGGGTTCTGTAAATGTCAGGAAAAAGAACCTCATATTAGACTGGGATTCTAGCACCTCAGTTCCCATCTGGCAAGCTCAGTTCAGCCCAAGAGTGACCCTGAAAATTTGCTAGGCTTGAGGAATGGCTTAAAGCTAACACAAGCAGTTTCTTCCTGAAACATAAAGGCTAGCAACATAAATTTTAAAGGTGGAAACTGCGCTTCCATACTTCTTATCATTGAAACAAGATGTTAAAAGGTTTAAGGATGCACGTGGCCATGCCTGCACAAACCCGGATTCTGTTTTTCCTGAGGCCCCGATGCCCATCCAGGGTCCTGTTGACTCAGCAAGGAAAGTTCCTGGGGCTCAGGAAACTCGGTGTGGAGCTTCTGCTCTTGGTAGTGTTGTTTGGATTTCATGTTTTCTTACCTTGATTTTTGAGACAGTGATGTAACAGTGAACATGTTTGTGTGGACCTTGCTTGGCAGAGGCTTAAGTCAGGGAGAGATGCAGAGGAACCCAAGGAAGGGAAAGAGAGGGCTGGGCCGGAACGCTGGGGCGAGAGGCTTCAGAGGGATGCTGGGCAGATCCTCCAATGGCCTGAGCCTCCTCCCTCATTCTCTTTTCACGGAGCCACATGGGGATAGCTGCCCAGCCCTGCCCCTGTGAGTTCCCCTCTGCAGGTGCCCTCACGTCCTACAGGAAGGTGGGGGGCTGACTGTAGGCCATGGACGCTGTTGTTTTTAATTTGTGTGCCTTGCCAAACAAAGGTGAAACAGAAGCGGTTCCTCGCTTCCCAGGACGTTTCTCCAGCGCACTGTGCCTCCCGCAGTGGCATTATCCGGGTGCAGAGGGCGGCTGCGCCCTGTGGTCCCCTTGGTGGTCTGTGTGCTCTCCTGCATGGGGTCGGCAACTCTGCTCAGCGCTGTCACAAATTTTAAAAAAAACTAAAGTTTGAATGAATTAGTTTTTTTTCAACTTGTTACAGCAGCTAATGGAGCTGCCCTGGTTCGGTGTAGACTGCAGCACAGTGAAGGACTGCCGAGGAGAACATTCCGCTCTGCCTACATCGGAGTGTGTGACCTCCGAGAAGCCACGGCCCGGGAGCGGGTGGCCAGCACCGCAGGGAACCGGCCTCTGTTTTACTGTCATTTTGGTGAGCACCGCTTTGCTGAGAGCCAGCCCCACAGCAGGGTACACGTTAGAAAAGGGGCCACCTGCCAAGTGCCATCCTGTACCCATGTGTAGGGTGTGGCCTGGGGCCTGAGGTTCCCATTCTCCAGTGAGCCAGGTTGCTCTGTGGGTCCAGAGCTCGCAAGAACTGGGTCTGTCCCTGTGAGTCAGGACCCAGTTCTGCATTTCCTATTGAAGTAGAATGTTGCTTTTACAATTCCACTTTCTCAGCGGGGCACCACTTAGAGAACACCTAAGAAGAATGCATGACAAATTATAAAACTTTTCTTAAAGCCACTGGTCTTCTACAGACTTGTTTTATAGCCAAAGACCCGATTAAAGGATGAGCTGATGAGTCTTGGCCTCTGAGATCTGCTAGAGGGAGTGATTTTGAGATTTCCATCTCCAAAGAGCAATGTAAGGGATTTTGAAATAGAAAAACCAGTTAATCATAGAGTATATTCTTAGAGGTAAGGATTCTGTTCAAAGGTCAAAATTACTTTGGTGGACAGTGTTGTGAATATAGGAATTTTTCATGAGGCAAAGGGGAGTTCAATGCATTTTCCAACAGAATGAAAAAAATCATATGCAGGTTGAAGTTTTAGGTTCATGTTCAGGGTTACATTTCAAAATGTGTTTTAAAATCACAAGGCCGGATGTGGTGGTTCACGCCTGTGACCCCAGCATTTTGGGAGACTGAGGCAGAGGGGATTGCTTGAGACCAGCCTGGGCGACAAAGGGAGTCCTGATCTTTACAAAGAAAAAATTAGGCATGATGGTGCGTGCCTGTGATCCCAGCTATCTGGTAGGATGAAGTGGGAGGATTGCTTGAATCCAAGAAGTCAAGGCTGCAGTGAACTGTGATTGTGCCACCATATTCCAGCCAGGGGACAGAGCGAGACCCTGTTAAAAAAAATAGGTAAAATCAAGTCATAGAGGCAAACTTTATTATTGGCCATTGGGGTCTCAGAAGAGGACACCCCACCTCATCTCCTGGCCTCCACTGCATTCCTCCTCTCCAGGCCCCTGGCTTGATGCCTCATGCCTCAGGAGAAAGTGGCCAGAGCTGATGATGACAGCGGTGGGTGTTATCCACAAGGTCCGTTTCTGAATTTGTCTGCCGGAAACGTGAGAACAGGAGGAGGGACCACTTGGGCCCCCTGATTCAGGCCCAGACACTGGACTCGGGGGGGGGGATACTCAGGACACAGGGAGACTCGGGGTTGAGGGGAAGTCAGGACAGGGATGCTGGGCCCCAGCGAGTCTGCGTTCCCTGCCGACCTTCATTTGGAGATGCTGCTGGTTGTTGCGTGAGCGTGGCACACGTGTGCTCCTGTCCTGGGAAGCAGTGAGGAACGCAGACGTTTCCAAAGCCAAGGCTGCTTTCTCGATTGGCCCCCATGGGACGTGACTTCCTTTGTTGCAGGATCATCTTTTTGTTCCCCTGGGCTGCTGCACACTTTTTGCCTGTAAGGGGTTTGTGTTCTGATTAACTTCCACCCTTTTTTTCTTAGCATTTACATTCCTATGTCTCCAGAAACTATTATAAACGTGTTTCTAGGATGGTTGTTTGGGATGCAGAATTACAAGCTCCAATGGGGTTTCCATTCCCTGGGCCAGCCAGCTGCGTCCCAGCTGCTCAGGAGGGCAGCATCTGTGTCAGAGCCTCCGGTTGGAATTCAGAAGGTGAGTGTAGTGCTGAGCAGCTGCTTAGATTTAGCTGAGGAAAAGAGTGCCAGGAGCCAGGAAGAAATGTGAGTACATGTGCAGTGAAAAGACAGGTCAGAGAGAGTGGCCAGAAGATCAGTCTTCAGGGAGAAGACGTGGCTTAGGGAAGCCGACCACTTGGCACTCACCCTTCTGTGGTTCAAACCCATCCCTCATCAGTCTCTAAGCCCAGTCAAACTTGCAAACATAGGAAATGGAATCCACTGCCTGGCATCCTTTTCAGGGATATCTTAATAACATCGTCGACTGGGATAACAAGGCCTCACTGCTTTTTATTGATGCAGGCCATGGAGATTGAGAGTAAAACTTCGGTGTGGCTATAAAATAGTGGAGCCTTCCTTCCTCAGATACAACTCCACTTTCTCACTTCTTAAGTGATTGTCCATGAAATGTTTCTTGGTACTGAGTGATTTACGAAAGATCCAGTATTCCTCTCCAAGCCAGCTATGTTTTTCCCTCAACAGCCGGACAGCTTGATGCCCAGGTACAAGTTATAAGGATTGTTTGAGGGGGTCAGTCTGTGCCACACAGTTTCCACAGTGGGGTCGCGTGAGCAGCCTCCTCAGGGAAGAGGCCTCCGGGTCAGTCATTGAAGCCCCACACTTTCCACCGGAGGCCTTGATGACTGCCTTGGCCTGCAGGCTTGCGCTGTGCTGTCCGGCTGTTGACTCTGATCACAAACCGGACCTACCTCAGTTCCTCCCCACTCCCTGCTGCCAGGGCTCCCGATGGCCCCTGCTGCTGTCCACATGAGGAACTCTGCTCAGGCCGTTGCCCTTAGCCGTGTCCAGGCAGTGTTTAAAGCTCAGTTTGGATGTATGTACCATCCTGAGGGATTGCTCCCCTGATCCCTCCGTCTAGACCATCCAGATTCCCATCTCCGTGTCGTCCTGTCCCTGAAATGCCACAGTCGTAGTTAGGCAGTGGTTACTAAATGCTCAGTCTCCACAGCGGCAGGACATAGGTCGCCCGAGGCCCCGGCTGTCTGCTCACGGAAAGTGGACATTGGTCAGGTATTCGCTGAATGAATGCTGGGGTGTGGCACAGAGGGGCTGAGTCTGCCCATGGGGGCGGGCTGGGGCAGTGCTTGCTTCCCCCCAACACTGAGTGACTTCCCCCCTGTGATACCAGGATGGATGTGCAGTGTCCCTGAGGGCAGACGCCACCATGCCCACACTACCCTCAGATCCACGTAACGCCCCTAAACAGGCACCGTAGACCTTCCACTGCCTCAGGCATCTATCTGGGCCAGTTTTACTTTTATTCTTGATTTGGGATAAATTTAAATGGCAGATGGTAACATGTAAGTGCTAACTAATGACCGGAATGACAGAGGGTAACATGTACCTCAGCACTATCCAGTCAGTGGAATTATCTTTTTGGGAGTTGGCTCGCATCCTAGTGTTTGATCCTGTAACTGGATCACATGTTCTCATGAGAACAGCTGCTCTGGCCTGAGTGCTGTTACTTGCAGTGGCTGCCTTGCCCTGTCCCCATGGAGAGGGCCTCCTCTGAGGACCTGTTGCAGATTCTCCCACTGGGCTTTGACACTCATGAAGGAGGAGGGTGCCGTGGAGTCAACATTTGTGAATTTGCTTTTTGGTTACATGTGGAATGAGAAACTTCTTATATTTAAGCACATAAATGCTGTTTTTGTTTTGTTCATCCTTAGAAGATGTGGCTGGCTGGCCCCCAGCCTGTTGCCTGGGATAAACGTTGGTTGTTCTGCTTCTTCGTGTCAGCAGAGGCTATGCTTTCCCAGGGCAGGTGCACAGCGGGTTCTGCTATGAGAGTTAAAGTCTGGTGACCCAGGGCAGCCCCTTCCTGCACGGCACGTACTAGGGTAGGGACCACCTCCTCACCTGGGCAGAAGGTCCCGGGGGCCTGTCCCTGGCTGGTGCCTCCACTTAGTGGTTAGGCCATGCAGCAGCTCTCAAGGTGAGGTTCTTAAACCTCAATCCCACAGGGAGGGGAAACGTGGGTGTCCAGATTGCACTGCCTGTGGACATAGCATATGAATCCTTTTAGACTGAGTTGCTGCAGTGAAAGGTGAACCACCTGTGTTCCAGGTTAGCCATGTTCCCAGGGGTACCATGCTCAGCTGCTGGAGACGTGTTCTGTCACACACAGCTGTTGGTTTGATCTGTGCATTTATTTCCTTGTCTTTCAGCAATATTGAGTGAATCGCATTCCTCCTCCCAGATGTCAGCTGCTAGGGAGGGAGTGCAGCTGAGCCCACACCATGCGGTGTGTCTCCAGTGGGGAGGGTAGCACCCACTTTGTAACTGCTCATGGGGGTTTTGTGAAAAATCCGAGGTGTAAGCAAAGTGCAGAAATGTGAAACCTCAGCCCTGATGGTGAGATTGGCCATCCCATCCAGTTAGTGTGGACCAGCGCTCAGGCTGGTGGATGAGACTCATCCAGCAAGCATGGACCGGGGGCTCAGGCTGGCAGATGAGACTCATCCAGCGAGCATGGACTGGGGTTCAGGGTGGCAGATGAGACGCAGACGTCAGACACTCCCGACCCCGGATCACTGGCAATTTCCAATGTTTGAGTCCCTAATCGAGTTAAACTATTATAATAGGAAAAGGGTTGTTAAGGAAATGTATAGTGATTTGCAGCAAAGATTTGGGTTCATGGAAGATGGATAGAAAGGAGGACAGCGTGGGGCCGGGCACAGTGACTCCTGCCTGTAATTCCAGCACTTTGGGAGGCAGAGGCGGGCAAACCACGAGGTCAGGAGTTCAAGATCAGCCTGGCCAACATGGTAAAACCCCCATCTCTACTAAAAAAATACAAAAATTAGCCCAGCATGGTGATGATGGGTGCCTGTAATCCTAGCTCCTCAGGAGGCTGAGGTAGAAGAATCTCTTGAACCTGGGAGGCGGAGGTTTGCAGTGAGCTGAGATTGCTCCATTGCCCTCCAGCCTGGCAACAGAGCAAGACTCCATCTAAATAAAACACAGGGTTGGGGCAGGTGTCAGGTGCTTAGGATGGAATTTCAGTCTTTCCATTGTATGTGTTCCCATCTGAGTAAATACAAAGAAAATCATTAAATTTCTGTTTTCTTTTTTTCTTTTTGCATGACTTTTTTTTTTTTTTTTGTTTTTTTTGTTTTTTGTTTTGTTTTGTTTTGTTTGAAAATTATTAAATTTCTTACCCATGTTTACAACAGTTGTCCTGTTTGCTTTCTGGTAAAGTCCTTGATTGCACTTATTTTAAAAACAAGTTCTGCAATATGAACAAGAGCATGTAATTGAGGCCTGGAGAGAATGGACTGGATTCAGAAACTGCTTTGGGACAGACCTGAAATACAGAAAAATCCCCCCACAGTTCCATGAAGGGCCCAGGGCAGGCTTCTCGTGCAGGACGCTCCTGTGAAGGCCGGCGTGTTTGCCCTTGGGTGCCCGGGAAAGAGGCCAGGAGAGCCTGTTTCCCTTCCTCCCTTCCTCCTCTCCTCCCTTCCTCCCCTCTTCCCCTCCTCCCCCTCCTGCCTTCCTCCCCGTCTCTGCCCTAGGAGCCAAGGTCAGCCATAGAGACATTTGTGTCTGCCTGCCCAGCATGCTCTGGACATGGGATGAGTGAGAATAAGATGGGAATTGGATGTGTCCTGCACCCCCAGCACGCCTGGACACAGGATGAGTGAGAATAAGATGGGAATTTGGATATGTCTACACCCCCCAGCATGCTGGGACAAGGGATTAGTTGAGAATAAGATGAGAATTTGGAGCAAGGCCTTCTTATCTTAAATCCTACATACTTTAAAAATTTAAGTTTTTCTCCACACGTTCGTGATGATTTCTTTTAAAAGTATGATGAAAATCAAGATTTTCAGTGTGTTTTCTCTATCTGAATTTAGAAATCAGTGGAAATTGAGAAGTTTAGAAATGCAGTAGACTTTTTTTCTGGAGCATTTAACATCCTGAATAACTGCATGGCGTCGGTGTTGCCGGGCCGCCGGTCTTGTGGAGCGCCGCTGTGTTGTTGGCTTCCCAGGCATGCCGCGTTCTGAGGGTTGACCTGAGGATTGCCGTGTTGTCCCGGCTGTGTGTTTTTTTCACGATATCAAGGAAACATCCTCCTGCAGTTATTTGCTAACCTGGAATTGATGGGCTGTCAGTTGACAGAACTCTATTGTTACGAATATTCCCTGGGGAATCCTTTCTTAATTAGGTGCTGGAAGTAATGGAAGTTTTAATAAAAATGGCTGTTTTCTTTGCTTTCCTCCTTTTGTACATGGATGTGATGTGGGGGAGAGAGCATCTGAAGAAGTAGTGTTCATGGTAGTCGGGGCTCAGACCTGGGAATGGTGGGCATTTCCATCTGACTGCAGTCTGGGGGCACGAGAGAAGATAGGGCCAGGAAACTGGATAGGAACCCGGACAGGAAGCCACAGAGGGATCCGGTTCCGATGAAGGAGTCGGGGGCTTTGTCCTGTGGTCATCGGGACACAGAGGAATGAAAACCATTAGAGCCCTCACAGACCAATGTGGGGAAGACAGCCCTGGGCACAGTGGGGAGGGAAAGCCACAGTGCTCCAGGCAGAAAGCACCTTCCGTGGACAGTGTCCAGGCAGGCCATGTGCTGACCCTAGGAAGAGTGTAGGCAGAGAAAGAGACGGATCCCAGGGGATTCAGACATGTGAAGAAAGGGAGCATCCGAAGGGCACCATGGAGGTTCGGGAGTTGCAGGTGAGAGCTGGAGCGAGGCTGAGGTTGCATGCCCAGCCCCTCCCTCCTCCCCTTTGTCCCCCTTCCGTCCCCTTCGCCCCTCTTCCCCCCTTCCCTCCTCCCCTCTTCCCTCCCTTCTCCCCCTGCCTCCCTTCTCCCTTCTCCCCTCTCCCCCTCTCTCTCTTCCTCCCTCCACTCTACCACGCCCCTCCCCATCACTTCCCTCCCCTCTTCCCTCCCCCTTTCCTCCCCCGCCCCTTCCCCTCCCCTCCCCCCCTTTCAGGCAACCTTGATGGCTTTTTTTTGCTCCAAGATTCGTTTCTGGACCTGAAATTCTAGCACTTTCCATATTTTCTTAAAAGAATACTCTGTCCAAATACTAACTTTCATAATGGGATTCCAAAATGGTCTCTTCCTGGCTTCAAGACAAGCCAGATTTTGTTCCTGTAACAGAGATAGAGGCTCTGGGCACCACCGCAGGTACCAGGAAAACAACAGCTCTGCCCTCAGAAGAGGGTGCGGAAGGGCATGGGGAGAGGGGTCCACGTTGCAAATTCTCATCGGAGAATGTTCAGACACTGCACAAATGTGGCACCGGGCCACCCGCACTCATGGATGGCTTCTGCACCTGTGTTTCCTTGCCAAGAAAACAGCAGAAGTAACAGTCCCGGCCTGGTACTTTTCGTGCTGATGAATGAGTGACTCTCAGGTGCTTAGGCTGGGGCTGCAGAGTGTTAGCTATCACTGCCGCTTCTGTCCAGAGGCAGGAGGCTGAGCCTGGGAAAGTTCACGAACTTGCCCAGGATCCCACAGAGTGACAGGAGCTGGATATATTGCGGTCCTGACTGCAGGCACGGGATCTCCCATCCCCGGAGGACTGGAGTTGAGCTGGTGCCTCGCGTGGCCAACGCATGAAAGTTGAGCAGGTGCTCCTGGGAGAACCTTATCTCCATCTCAGCCGTGTTTTTGCCTGAAGAGGCTTGAATGTTTGAAGGCAGCCACCCCATCTCCCTGGGGACACCCCCTTCCAGGGACCATGCCGGCCTCTATCCCCTGACCACACCTTCTGTCAAGAGGCTTCCAGTCTTTGTGATGCTCCTGAGAGCTGATTTTCAACCACAGTTCCCTAAACTGAACATGACTATGAACGTGAGCTCTCAGTATCGCAGAGCAGTATGCTGTAGTCGTGCATCTTAGTGATCATTTGTGTTCTTGCTACCAAGAGGCATCTGTTCCAGTAGCCGCACTTGGTTTCCCTGTGATCGAAACAGTGGGGACGTCCCCCTGCTACTCCTGGGTCCTGTGTGGTCACAAGCTGGAATCCATTTGAGCGACGCCTATTCAATTGTGGCTTTTTTCTTCCCAGAACACACCGTTAAGCCACCTCCAGCCTCGTTTGGGATGATGTCAGAGGAAAATGAATGAAGGAAACGTGCATGTTCATACTTGTTTCTTTTGCTGTCTTATTGCAACCTGTAGAAGCTAGTCTTCTGTTTTATTCATTTGTTTTCAAACTTTTGTTGGGAAACTTTGCATTTCCACCTATGAAAGGAGATATTCACAAAGTTGGTATGCAAAAGTAGCTTTCTGAGATCAGACACATAAGGTCTGTGAGAAGCCGAGCAGCAGCCTAGAACTCCATACACCATCATCCGTGGGCACCAAGAGGAGGTTAGGGTTGGAGATAATCCTAAGAAGCACGTTTGCATGGACTGGATAGGTGCGGTATTGAGACTGAAGGTGTCCAGCCACTGGTTACACTTGGCAACTTGGAAGTGTGCATTTATCTCTATTTCTCCAAACTGTGCTAAGATGTCAGTGACTGTAAGTCCACAGCACAAGAGAAGTCAAGTAGAGGAATTTATGGTTCATCATTTAGCAAAATGGAGAAAGCCAAGATGAAGACATGGGGGACAGCCGTGGGTGCTGTACACGTGGAGCCCAGAGAATGGTGTCCAGGAAGCTGGTGGCCACCCCTCCCCCACTTCCCAACCGTATGTATTATCTGGAGAAATTAAACCGGGGGGGGGCTCCCGATTTGGGGGTGGTACTGAAAACAGAAGCCCCAGGTCAGAGCACACGTGTGGAGGAAACAGCCCAGCCCAGAGGGATGAACATGCCTGTGTTTGGTTATGAAACAGGAGAGGAGAGGACTCTTCAGGCAAATGAAACAGCCCTGATGAAGCCCTCCTGGGGGAAAGATCTGGTCGTGTGCCCCCATGAGAAGAAAAACCTGGTTTACAGCATAAAAGATTATCAAGGGAGAAAAGAAAGGAATAGATATTACAACCTGGCTTGCAGCTCCTCCAGTGAGAATGAAGAAAAGACTATCAAAGAAGAGAAAGGAATGGATATTACGTAAAGATTATAGCATCAGAATGATGTTTAACTTCTCACCAATAATGGAAATGAAAGGCAATGAATAGAAATAACTTTCACCTAGAAGTCCATATCTAGGAGAAAGACCCAGTCTCACTGGGGGTAGAGAGAAAAGCACTTTCAGACATGTGTTGTCCCCAAGTGTTCCTTCTCGTCCGTCCTTTCTGAAGCACTCGAGGTGCTCCTTTAGGATGGGAGAGTGGGGAGAGGAAGGGCGTCGCGGGGCTGAGAACGAGTGACCAACATAGTGAGCAGCACGGCCAGTGGGAAGAAAGGAGCGACCCAGTGACGGTAGCACGTTGGGGATGGGGGCGGGGCTCCAAGAGGATTTCCAGGAAAATCAAACAGAGATTCTCACCAGGTTATCAGTGTTTGATTGTGGGCAAGAAAGTATGGGAAAGAGTTTTTCAGTTCCGCAGAAGAACTGTGAAAGGGTTGGCAATAGGTACATTGAAAGCCAGGATAATGGAAAATAGATAAAAAGTATTAACTCGAGAATCATTGAAAAGCATAAGATAGGACGGTATTTGTAGCACACTGCAGACCCTGACATAATGACCCCAATGGTGTAAAGGGTGGTGTCTGAAGGACAATTCAGGAAGTCGTGTGGTAAGTCCATGTTTTTGAATGTAAGTGCCAGATAACTACTGTTTTTCACGTGAGACTTGATAACACTCTTTGATTTCCTAAAATGTGTCTGTTTGATAAAAAGGTAATTGAAGATCGTTTTTAAAAGATCATTTGTAGATGATGACTGCAAGAGGTTGGTAGCAGCAGTTTGTTGCTCAGGAACTGATGGTGATTTGGATGCTGCTGAAAGAAGAGCACGTGAGATTTAACAAAATGATGGGATGGGGGAACTGTGACAGGATTGGGGAGCCCTGGCAGAGCATGGGGCAGTGGTGGCGGGGTGTGGAGCTGTGCTTCACTTAGTTCTGAACTCACCAGCCTGATACATAGGGTCTGCACATGCACCATCAAAAGCTGACATGCAGAAACCACCTTAGTAAGAGGAATATGAAGCCCACAGACTCTACAGCTGTCATAAGAGTCCATCATGGAAAACCAGAGAGTAAATATTTCTTTTGTTAACTTAAAACTTTATTTCTAGTTTACTTTCAATCAAATATTACTGATCCATTTCTGAAGAAGCATCTGTTAGTGATTGGTGCTCAGTCTCAGAGCAGTTCTTCACAGAACTGTGACGATGATGTCCTCCCCGTGGTCTCGGAGCAGTTCTTCATGGATCTGTGAGGATGACATCCTTCCCATGGTCTCAGAGCAGTTCTCCACGGAACTGTGAGGATGACATAGCATGATGTCCTTTCTGTGGTCTCAGAGCAGTTCTTCATGGAACTGTGAGGATGACGTAGGATGACATCTTTTCTGTGGTATCAGAGCCGTTCACGGAACTGTGAGGATGACATCCTTCCCGTGGTCTCAGAGCAGTTCTTCGTGGAACTGTGATGATGACGTCCTTCCCGTGGTCTCAGAGCAGTTCTTCGTGGAACTGTGAGGATGACATCCTTCTCGTGGACTCAGAGCAGTTCTTCGTGGAACTGTGAGGATGATGTTCTTTCCGTGGTTTCAGAGCCATTCACAGAATTGTGGGGATGACATTTTTCCCACAGTATCAGAGCAGTTCTTCATGGAACTATGATGATGATGTCCTTCCTTTGGGGGCTTAGTTTCATCTAGTTGTGTTCCTTGCCACCCTGTTGTTACCTGAGTATAACCAGTACTGTGACAGGTGGATTCACGTCAGTGTTTTGACCAATACTATTAAATCGTTTTATCTGACCACATTAACATTTTTTGTAATTCATCAAATAATGTAATTCATAGTTGAATACAATCTGTTAACACTTGGCATCAAATGGAGTAAGTTTCCAGAGAGTAATCTGGAATGAGCAAAGCTGGACATTCATGGTATGTCCTGGTTACCTAAATTATATTGTTAAATTATCCTGTAAGATTTGTGTTAAAAATTGCTTTAGTAATAACTTTTAAATTTTCTTAAGAACTTATACAACCCATTCTGTATATTTATTACATGAAAGGTCATAACTGAGTCTGTGTCTTGGGCCCTGTTTCTGTAACTCCCAGGAATTCAATTGCTACCTGTGGCTGAGTTTGTGTCTCTCCCTGCCTGTCAGTGGACCCTTGTGCTGTGAGAGGGGCCCTGGTGGCATCCAGGCAGGAGGGGTCTCCCCGGCTGTGGGAGAGCTTCCCCGTCAGTCCTGGCCCTCCTGCCTGTGGGCTCTGAGGTGCCGCCATGCCCAGTCCTGTGGGTAGCTCTGGCTTTGCTGTGAGGATGGAGGGAATGATTTCCTAGAGTCCGCTGAGCACAGCCACACCTCACTCTGCTGTTTTCCTTGAAATCCAGGGGTGGACCAAGCTTTGCTGCAAGAACTCCAGGCTCCTGTCACTCCTTCCTCTGCCTCTTGCTACCACCGCCGAAGGTCTTCAGGGTCACGAGATGAGCACTATCGGTCAGGTAAGCATTGGGTGGGGTGTGTGACAATACGTCCATCTGTCGCTTGTGCCAGGAGGGTGCCTGTGCCCAACCATTGGGTGAGGCAGAAGCGTGGTGGGTGTGGGCCTCCAGCACACGATGGGCCTCCAGCTTTGTGTGCAGACACACCCTCTTGGGAGACCCCAGTGTCTGGTAAATAGCTGTTCACGTGGTTTCCAAGCCCACATTGTCTACCATTCAGAATTTCATACTAACTGAAAAGATTATAATCTCGTGCCAAATTTTTCTCATTTTTAGGCATCACTGTTAAATGACTTTTTAATCGTGGTTGCTAGCATGGTTTTTTCTTTTCCTTACCCTCAGTGATTTGTTTTCCAGGTCTACTTTTCTAAACAGAAATGAAAACCACACATTGTCATGTGTTTCCTGTTTGTTTTTCCTCCATGTTTTCATCTGCACAGGGCTGTCTGGAGCCTGAGTTGCCACTGCCACCTGGGCATGGCCAGCTGAAATTTCGTTAATTTAGCAACAGAGAACTTAGGCTGTCGGGGCACCTGTAGTTCCAGCTACTCAGCAGGCTGAGGCAGGAGAAATGCTTGAACCTGGGAGGTGGAAGTTGCAGTGAGCCAAGATCACACTACTGCACCCCAGCCCAGAGACAGGGGAAAACTCCATCTCAAAAACAACAAAAAACTCAGGCTGTGATTGATGTTTGAATTACTCTGAGTTTTTCCAACATGTAGGTTAAAGTTACTTCTTTAAAAGAAAATTACCTGTGAATTCTTGTGTAGTTCCCAGGGCACCGGTGAGGGCAGGGGGTTGGTCGCTGGTGATGGACCCGATTCATGAATCACTTTGTTTTTCAAATGTCCTTCACTGGCGTTCTCACATTGTTGTCACATGGAGCTTTCATGATAAGCAGGTGAAGTGACTGCTGTCTCCTGTGTCAGAAGAAAAAACTGAGTCTAATGGTCGAGGAAAAGCTGTGAATCTGGGAACTCACCCAGTGGTTGAGGAAAGGCTGTGAGTCTCGGAACTCACCCGGTGGTGGAGGAAAGGCTGTGAGTTCATCGTGCTGTAACGAATCTCTTGGTCCACACAGGCTCATGTGATCAGCCACTTCTGCATCCTCCTCAGTCACCATCTGCCTGATCTCCTGGCTCTGCTCTTCTTTCTAGAGAGGTTTTATGGCCTCGGGGAGTGTCACCGTGCAAACGAGAAGGACGCAGCTGAGAGCCTGAATGAAAAGCCGGTTGCCACCTCCACGGCGCCCCCTGCTGCCTTCTCCAAGGAGGTTTTGACCACAGGAAAACATATGGGGATGGAACGAAGGAGGATTTGCTCCCAAATCCAACCTCCATTATTTCACAGCTGTCTTAAGCCCTGATACATATTGAGACCTTCTCTTACTCACGTGGGTGTCTCGGAGGCCCCTGTCGAGTTCAGGAGTGTGGAGGTGCCTGCGGGCTGTCAGCCTGCAGTGAACGCTTCCCTCACTGTGTGTCAATGCCGCTGTGCAGGCGCCCTGTCTGAACACACAACACACGCAGACGTGCTCGCAGGCATGAATTCATATAGCTTCAGTTCTCACGGAAGCCAGTAGGGGTCTGTCTTCCATTATATAGATGAGGAAACTGAAATTCAGGGAGGCTGCCCGATGGTTGACGATCACACGGGGCTGCTCTTCGCAGGAGGATGCAAGCCCAACTTTGGCCTGACATCTTACCACACAGGAGAGGAGATCCACGTCAGTCACCATTGCGTCTGTTTCCTACATTCTCTCTCCACGATGCTGCAGCGGGATTGATAAATTCTGTGTTTACCTTCGGATTGTGCCATCTTCACAATCCCAGCTACTCTATGAGATAAGGTGGTGGGTTGTGGTTGTCTCACGCTCTTCTCTCTCGATAAAAGCCTGAGAGAGGTGGGTGTAGCAGGAGATAGTGATCTCTTGGTTTCGGGCGCGTTTTCTGTTCACCCGTGCACCTTACCTCACTTCTTCAAAGGCAGGAAGGCGTGGGGAAGAGAGGCACACGGCAGAGGGGTTGGCTGAGAATGGGAGGGTGGGTGGAGGAGACCGACACTTCAGCTCAGAGACTGCAGGCTCTGCTCTGAAGGGGAAGCCAGACACAACGTGAGAAGTATGGTTCATTTCTCCTGTTTTTGTAAAATTGTGAAATACAGCACTTCTTCATACACAATCCCTCCCCATTCCCCATCCTGACTCTTGTCTCCATTACTGTTATAACCACACAACACTCTGTTCATCTGTCTGCATATCTGTGTATTCATTATTTATCTACCTGTCAGTCATCCATTTATCAACCTCTCTGTATCTGTCTACGCATTCACCAATCATCTACTTACCTATCAATCATCCATTTATGTCCACCATCCATCCATCTATCATCAGGCATCTCATCCATTTACCCAATTACTCAGCCATTCTTCCACCATCCACCTCCCTACCCTACCTCTCACCTTCTCCCATAAGAATATGAGGTCCACACAGGCCAGGATCTCTGTTTTGTTCATTCGTGTAGGCCAAGCACCTGAAATATTGCCTGGCTTCTATATTTTGAAGGAAGATGAGGGAGCATGACACATTTGGGGAAGAGCAAGAAGTCAGGTAGGAGGGGCCAGGTTACAGCATCTTGAGCATCATGCTTGGGAATTTGGACTTCATCCTGAAGATGATGGGGAACTACTAGAAGATTTTAGGCAAAGGGCCAGTGAGGGCCAGTCAGGGTTTGAAGATTACTTTAGCAGCAGCATGGAGCCTGGGTTTGAAAGTGGGGGAGTCTAAACAACCCTGAATGCCTGAAACTGATGTGTACTTAAGAGATATCTGTTGGGGCTGGGCACTGTGGCTCATGCCTGTAATCCCAGCACTTTTGGAGACAGAGGGAGGTTGATCACCTGAAGTCAGGAGTTCGAGACCAGTCTGGCCAACATGGTGAAACCCCCATCTCTACAAAAAATACAAAATTAGCCGGGCATATGGTGGCTCATGCCTGTAATTCCAGCTACTCCAGAGGCTGAGGCAGGAGAATCTCTTGAACCCAGGAGGCGGAGGTTGCAGTGACCCGAGATCACACCACTGCACTCTAGCCTGGGCGACAGAGTGAGACTGTGTCTCCAAAAAAAAAAAAAAAAAAAAAAAAAAAAAAAAAAAAAAAAATCAGTATCAGTGAGATTTGAGAAATGCTCAAAAGATAATAGCAATAGGACCTGAAGGTTGAGTTAACAAGGAGGAACATGAGAGGAAATCAGGGTGACCTTGATGTCCGATATCATACTGAATGGGAAAAAAATGGAAGCATTCCCTTTGAAAACTGCCACAAGACAAGGATGCACTCCCTCACCACTCCTGTTCAACATAGTATTGGAAATTCTGGCCACAGCAATCAGGCAAGAGAAAGAAAGGGTATTCAAATAGGAAGAGAGGAAGTCAAATTGTTTCTGTTTACAGATGACATGATTTTATATTTAGAAAACCCCATCATCTCATCCTAAAATCTCCTTAAGCTGATAAGCAACTTCAGTAAAGTCTCAGGGTACAAAATCAATGGGCAAAAATCGCAAGCATTCCTACACATCAACAACAGATAGAGAGCCAAATCATGAGTGAACTCCCATTCAGAACTGCTTCAAAGAATAAAATACCTAAGAATCCAACTTATAAGGGATGTGAAGGACTTCTTTAAGGAGAACTACAGAACCACTGCTCAAGGAAATAAGAGAGTACATAAACAATGGAAAAACATTCCATGCTCATGGATAGGAAGAATCAATATGAAAATGACCATATTGATTGCCCAAAGAAATTTATAGATTGAATGCTATCCCCATCGAGCTACCATTGACTTTCTTCACAGAATTGGAAAAACTACTTTAAAGTTCATATGGAACCAAAAAAAAAAAAAAAAAAAAAAAAAAGCCCACATAGCCAACGCAATCCTAAGCAAAAAGAACAAAGCTGGAGGCTTCATGCTACCTGACTTCAAAGTATACTACAAGGCTACAGTAACCAAAACAGCATGATACTGAAATGCAAAATGCTTTGGTACTGGTACCAAAACAGATATATAGACCAATGGAAGAGAAGAGACTCCTCAGAAATAACACCACACATCTACAACCATCTGACCTTTGACAAAGCTGACAAAAACAAGCAATGGGGAAAGCATTCCCTATTTAATAAATGGTGTTGGGAAAACAGGCTAGCCATATGCAGAAACTGAAACTGGACCCCTTCTGTACACCTTATACAAAATTAACTCAAGTTGGGTTAAATACTTAAATGTAAGACCTAAAACCATAAAAACCCTAGAAGAAAACCTAGGCAATACCATTCAGGACAAAGGCATGGCCAAAGACTTCATGACTAAAACACCAAAAGCAACGGCAGCAAAAGCCAAAATTGACAAATGGGATCTAATTAAACTAAAGCGCTTCTGCACAGCAAAAGAAACTATCATCAGAGTTAGTAGGCAACCTACAAAACGGGAGAAAAGTTTTGCAATCCACCCATCTGAAAAAGGGCTAATATTCAGAATCTACAAAGAACTTAAAACAAATTTACAAGAAGGAAACAACCCTATCAAGAAGTTGATGAAGGATATGAACAGCCACTTCACAAAAGAAGACATGCATCTCGAAGATTCTCGTCTTGACAGCCGGTATGGTTCATTCCTGTTGTTCTGATTTTATGTTAAGGGATTCTTCCCTGGCTTCACAGTTTGGAGTTGCCACTATGTCTGTCTCTGCTTTAATTCCCTACCCCATCTATCACCTGTCTCATCCCTTAAGAAGTGGCCTGCGTGAGATGCCATGAGACTGTCTGCCTTATCACCACTGCATCCCCAGCCCATAGGGACTTACAGAGGAGGCATTCAGTGAATGTGTGGAATTAATGTCATGGGTTAATAGCCACAAAATGTGTTAATGGTTGTTTTAGTCCATTTCCATGCTGCTGATAAAGACATACCCGAAACTGGGAAGAAAAAGATTTAGTTGGCGTTGCAGTTCTGCATGGCTGGGGAGGCCTCAGAATCATGGTGGGAGGCGAAAGGCACTTCTTACATGTCAGCAGCAAGAGAAAACGAGGTAGAAGCAAAAGCGGAAACCCCTGATAAACCATCAGATCTCATGAGACTTATTCACTATCACAAGAATAGCACAGGAAAGATGGGCCCCAGTGATTCAATGACCTCTCCCTAGGTCCCTCCCACAACACATGGGAATTCTGGGCATACAATTCAAGTTGAGATTTGGGTGAGGACACAGCCAAACCATATCCATAGCCAACACAGTCCTGGCCCATGGCTGGTGTTGAGCTGAGCTGTGACCATGGCTGTGTGAGTTGGGGTGTGAGGCGCATGCCCGCCGGGAGCGGCTTTTTTGTCCTGGGCCCGGGAGTGGGCGGGCAGTGGGCGGGACGTAGGCGGGTCGGGGGCGGGGGCGGTAGGCGTGGCTAGGCGGGTTCCGGTTTCTCTCCGTCAGAAGTCGGGTTGCGCCTGCGCAGTCCACCCGTGTCGTTCCCAGGCACGGGAAAGTTGACGGTGAAGAACCCGGAACTGTGCCATCTTGCCTCTGTTCATCCAAACATAGACATTTCAGGATGACAAGAGGACAATATAATGTTTTTTGTTCATTCTTTTCAACATTTGCAAAGTTTTTGCCTTGAATGTAGTCACTTTTGCAATCAGAGGTTAGAGTGCTTGATGGAATGAGGCCATGAAGCACACACACCACCCAGTTTCTAACACAGAGCAATCATTGGGGAAGGATGGAGACACAGGAAAGGTTCATCTTAAAACAATGCAGGTGTTTTTTTCATAAAGGCAAAAGACATTTTTAAAAGTGTTTGCACCATACACAAGTCTGCTAAATTTGGTCAACAGAGAAAACAGTAACAGAACATTTTAGCCCACGAGGAGACCACCACACGCAGCTCGAGGCCACTCCAGATGAGGATGGAGAGTGGTTTCCTCACAGCTGACCCACAGGATGGGGTAACATGAGCAGGAGGGAAACATGGGGACCACAAAGACGTCAGATTGTGGACTGCACAGCAAGAGACAGCAACACAAACTAGCAGAGTAATTAAAAACTATTGTAAAAAGATGTCCACATTCTATTTTAACCTGAAATCAGTGGCACAGAGACACTTCAAAACATCTATAAACAGCACCCCTGAAGATTCCATCAGACTCTACACTGAACAACGTTAAGATGAGTAACAATAACAGGATAGCCTCGCCACATTGTGTGATGGGGTCTTCTCAACACAGACCCTTAGAGCATGCTAACCCCGTCATCAAAACACAGTGAACACGTGGAGAAAGGACAACCTATCCAGGTGTGAAGATCAGCTTCTGAAGCATGCAGTGTAATTACGGCTGCTGAAAGCATTTCTGCAACACTGAGTGAAGTGTTTGAGTCAGAGTCTACCTCCATGTGCTAAGTTGTTGCTGTGTTTAATAATCCTAATCCAACTCAAAATATCCAAGGCAGAAAGCAGCATCCAACCACGAACACCTAAAATAGCGATTAAATGGACAGCACTTTGTGGAAAGACCTTTCCCAACATGACACCTAGAGGGGACAAGGAGGCAACCCATGCCACAATGGCCCCCTGGTTCCTCTCGATGCTCCTCCTGCGTTCTCAGCACAGCCAAGTGCTTTGCTAGTGCCCTGCTGCAGAGAAAACACCCCACACAGCTACTGGGGAGGTCTTCTTTTACAACATCCAACTTAAAAGGCCACATGTCCACTAGCCAGTGGCCCAAATCCCACAGGTGAGGGGAGACATCTGACCACAGGGCACAAGGGACAGGACGGACCCATCTCCCATGAGACCCAACGCCAGCGGGTCACAGGGAGTCCTGGCCAGTCTGAGACCCAGGTGTGAGGAAGGGGGCAGTGTTGGATGCACACTGGGCCAATTACTTAACCTATGTGCCAATTACTTAACCTATGTGCTCCCATTTCCTTGGGTGCAAATTAGGAACAGTGAGTCCCTGCCTGAGGGGTGTCTCATATGCATCTGTCTGCATATCTGTGTATTCGTTATTTATCTACCTGTCAATCATCCAATAACAAGGAGGAACATGAGAGGAAATCAGGGTGACCTTGACATCCTAGTGTGCACCTGCACAGAGGATGGTCTCTGGTTCTGCAACCAGGGGTGACTCCGAGATGCTCAGCTTATGCACCTGCACAGAGGATGGTCTCCGATTTCTGCACCCAGGATGACTCTGAGACGTCCAGCTCATGCACCTGCACAGATGATAGTCTCCAATTCCACAGCTACTTCTCTTTAGGGAATCAAGCTTACTGGTTGTAGGTTACAGGTGGTAGAATTTGCCTTAGCTCTTCACTTACTGTGTAGAGGAGACTATGAACAGTTGGGTAGACAGTCCTTTGAAGTGTCATTTATGTGAGATATAATGGAAAACTCTATTATTTCATGTATTCTGTTGTAGTTTTTAAAACTTAGGTACACGTTTTTGAGATGGAGTTTTGCTTCTTGTTGCCCAGGCTGGAGTGCGATGGTGCGATCTCAGCTCACCACAACCTCCGCCTCGTGGGTTTCAAGTGATTCTCCTGCCTCAGCCTCCCGAGTAGCTGGGATTACAGGCATGCGCCACCATGCCTGGCTAATTTTGTATTGTTAGTAGAGACGGAGTTTCTCCATGTTGGTCAGGCTGGTCTCAAACTCAGGTGATCCGCCCGCCTTGGCCTCCCAATGTGCTGGGATTACATGCGTAAGCCATCACACCTGACCTCATTTTTGTTTTTAATCAATGACTGATTGGCATATGGAGCACACCCCATGGCCTTTGCATTGCCTGTGAAGTCTCAGGTGGCTCTCACTTTCTATGGAGCCAACCCAGAAGCACTAATCTTTATATGGAGGCCACCCTTCAGGAAAGCAGGAGGGGTATAGGGGTCATTACAGGGGCCCTATTCTCTATTTCCTGATGTTACAGGAATCTAGTTGTGAGTTCTCTAAATTTAGATATAATTTACTTTCTCTTATAGTATATGCTCTCATGATTTTAACAATAAGATGTGAGATAAGAGGAGCTTATGTTAGTTCATTACTAACAGACACATTTCAGAATTTTGTCTGCTTTTCTTTCTCCTGAGCTGACCAGGAACACTGGTCATTCATGAGGAAAGGGCTATGGCTCCTGGGGAGACTTGGCAGCTCAAGCTCTGTGACTACTCATCTTGTAGTAGAGCTACTGTGGTTGCTTCAGTGACTGAATTATTTTTATATATTTTATTATACTTTAAGTTCTGGGGTACATGTGCAGAATGTGCAGGTTACATAGGTAAACATGTACCATGGTGGTTTGCTGCACTTATCAACCCTGTCATCTACATTAGGCATTTCTCCTAATGCTATCCCTCCTCTAGTCCCCCAGCCCCCAGCAGGCCCCAGTGTGTGACATTCTGTGTCCTTGTGTTCTTATTGTTCAACTCCCATTTATGAGTGAGAACATGTGGTGTTTAGTTTTCTGTTCTTGTATTAGTTGGCTGTGAATGATGGCTTCTAACTTCATCTATGTCCCCGCAAAGGACGTGAACTTACCCTTTTTTTATCGATTGCCATAGTATTCTGTGTTGTATATATGCCATATTTTCTTTATCCAGTCTATCATTGATGGGCATTTGGGTTGGTTCCAAGTCTTCACTATTGTAAACAGTGCCGCAACAAATATACGTGTACATGTGTCTTTATAGTAGCATGATTTATAATCCTCTGGTTATATACCCAATAATGGGATTGCTGGGTCAAATGGTATTTCTGGTTCTAGATTCTTGAGGAATTACCACACTGTCTTCCACAATGGTTGAACTAATTTACCACTCCCACCAATGGTGCTTCTGTACATCCTCTTCAGCATCTGTTGTTTCCTGACTTTTTAGTGATCACCATTCTAACTGGCATGAGGTGGGTATTCATTGTGGTTTTGATTTGCATTTCTCTGACAACCAGTGATGAGCTTTTTTTCATGTTTATTGGCCGCATGTCTTCTTTTGTGAAGTGGCTGTTCATATCCTTCATCAACTTCTTGATAGGGTTGTTTCCTTCTTGTAAATTTGTTTTAAGTTCTTTGTAGATTCTGAATATTAGCCCTTTTTCAGATGGGTGGATTGCAAAACTTTTCTCCCGTTTTGTAGGTTGCCCTACTAACTCTGATGATAGTTTCTTTTGCTGTGCAGAAGCGCTTTAGTTTAATTAGATCCCATTTGTCAATTTTGGCTTTTGCTGCCGTTGCTTTTGGTGTTTTAGTCATGAAGTCTTTGGCCATGCCTTTGTCCTGAATGGTATTGCCTAGGTTTTCTTCTAGGGTTTTTATGGTTTTAGGTCTTACATTTAAGTATTTAACCCAACTTGAGTTAATTTTTGTATAAGGTGTACAGAAGGGGTCCAGTTTAGTTCTGCATATGGCTAGCCTGTTTTCCCAACACCATTTTATTAAATAGGGAATGCTTTCCCCATTGCCTGTTTTTTGTCAGCTTTGTCAAAGGTCAGATGGTTGTAGATGTTGTGGTGTTATTTCTGAGGGTCTCTTCTCTTCCATTGGTCTATATATCTGTTTTGGTACCAGTACCAAAGCATTTTGCATTTCAGTATCATGCTGTTTTGGTTACTGTAGCCTTGTAGTATACTTTGAAGTCAGGGTAGCATGAAGCCTCCAGCTTTGTTCTTTTGCTTAGGATTGCGTGGCTATGTGGGCTTTTTTTTTTTTTTTTTTTTTTTTTTTTTTTGGTTCCATATGAACTTTAAAGTAGTCTTTCCAATTCTGTGAAGAAAGTCAATGGTAGCTCGATGGGGATAGCATTCAATCTATAAATTTCTTTGGGCAATCAATATGGTCATTTTCATATTGATTCTTTCCTATCCATGAGCATGGAATGTTTTTCCATTGTTTATGTACTCTCTTATTTCCTTGAGCAGTGGTTCTGTAGTTCTCCTTAAAGAAGTCCTTCACATCCCTTATAAGTTGGATTCTTAGGTATTTTATTCTTTTGAAAGCAGTTCTGAATGGGAGTTCACTCATGATTTGGCTCTCTATCTGTTGTTGATGTGTAGGAATGCTTGCGATTTTTGCCCATTGATTTTGTACCCTGAGACTTTACTGAAGTTGCTTATCAGCTTAAGGAGATTTTAGGATGAGATGATGGGGTTTTCTAAATATAAAATCATGTCATCTGTAAACAGAAAAAATTTGACTTCCTCTCTTCCTATTTGAATACCCTTTCTTTCTCTTGCCTGATTGCTGTGGCCCAGAATTTCCAATACTATGTTGAACAGGAGTGGTGAGGGAGTGCATCCTTGTCTGTGGCAGTTTTCAAAGGGAATGCTTCCATATTTTTTCCCATTCAGTATGATATCGGACATCAAGGTCACCATGATTTCCTTCATGTTCCTCCTTGTTAACTCAACCTTCAGGTCCTATTGCTATTATCTTTTGAGCATTTCTCAAATCTCACTGATACTGATTTTTTTTTTTTTTTTTTTTTTTTTTTTTTTTTTTGGAGACACAGTCTCACCTCTGTCGCCCAGGCTAGAGTGCCGTGGTGTGATCTCGGGTTCACTGCAACCTCCGCCTCCTGGGTTCAAGAGATTCTCCTGCCTCAGCCTCTGAGTATAGCTGGAATTACAGGCATGAGCCACCATATGCCGGCTAATTTTGTATTTTTTGTAGAGATGGGGGTTTTCACCATGTTGGCCAGACTGGTCTCGAACTCCTGACTTCAGGTGATCAACCTCCCTCTGTCTCCAAAAGTGCTGGGATTACAGGCATGAGCCACAGTGCCAGCCCCAACAGATATCTCTTAAGTTACACATCAGTTTCAGGCATTCAGGGTGTTTAGACTCCCCCACTTTCAAACCCAGGCTCCATGCTGCTGCTAAAGTAATCTTCAAACCCTGACTGGCCCTCACTGGCCCCTTTGCCTTAAAATCTTCTAGTAGTTCCCCATCATCTTCAGGATGAAGTCCAAATTCCCAAGCATGATGCTCAAGATGCTGTAACCTGGCCCCTCCTACCTGACTTCTTGCTCTTCCCCAAATGTGTCATGCTCCCTCATCTTCCTTCAAAATATAGAAGCCAGGCAATATTTCAGGTGCTTGGCCTACACGAATGAACAAAACAGAGATCCTGGCCTGTGTGGACCTCATATTCTTATGGGAGAAGGTGAGAGGTAGGGTAGGGAGGTGGATGGTGGAAGAATGGCTGAGTAATTGGGTAAATGGATGAGATGCCTGATGATAGATGGATGGATGGTGGACATAAATGGATGATTGATAGGTAAGTAGATGATTGGTGAATGCGTAGACAGATACAGAGAGGTTGATAAATGGATGACTGACAGGTAGATAAATAATGAATACACAGATATGCAGACAGATGAACAGAGTGTTGTGTGGTTATAACAGTAATGGAGACAAGAGTCAGGATGGGGAATGGGAGGGATTGTGTATGAAGAAGTGCTGTATTTCACAATTTTACAAAAACAGGAGAAATGAACCATACTTCTCACGTTGTGTCTGGCTTCCCCTTCAGAGCAGAGCCTGCAGTCTCTGAGCTGAAGTGTCGGTCTCCTCCACCCACCCTCCCATTCTCAGCCAACCCCTCTGCCGTGTGCCTCTCTTCCCCACGCCTTCCTGCCTTTGAAGAAGTGAGGTAAGGTGCACGGGTGAACAGAAAACGCGCCCGAAACCAAGAGATCACTATCTCCTGCTACACCCACCTCTCTCAGGCTTTTATCGAGAGAGAAGAGCGTGAGACAACCACAACCCACCACCTTATCTCATAGAGTAGCTGGGATTGTGAAGATGGCACAATCCGAAGGTAAACACAGAATTTATCAATCCCGCTGCAGCATCGTGGAGAGAGAATGTAGGAAACAGACGCAATGGTGACTGACGTGGATCTCCTCTCCTGTGTGGTAAGATGTCAGGCCAAAGTTGGGCTTGCATCCTCCTGCGAAGAGCAGCCCCGTGTGATCGTCAACCATCGGGCAGCCTCCCTGAATTTCAGTTTCCTCATCTATATAATGGAAGACAGACCCCTACTGGCTTGTGAGAACTGAAGCTATATGAATTCATGCCTGCGAGCACGTCTGCGTGTGTGTGTGTTCAGACAGGGCGCCTGCACAGCGGCATTGACACACAGTGAGGGAAGCGTTCACTGCAGGCTGACAGCCCGCAGGCACCTCCACACTCCTGAACTCGACAGGGGCCTCCGAGACACCCACGTGAGTAAGAGAAGGTCTCAATATGTATCAGGGCTTAAGACAGCTGTGAAATAATGGAGGTTGGATTTGGGAGCAAATCCTCCTTCGTTCCATCCCCATATGTTTTCCTGTGGTCAAAACCTCCTTGGAGAAGGCAGCAGGGGGCGCCGTGGAGGTGGCACCGGCTTTTCATTCAGGCTCTCAGCTGCGTCCTTCTCGTTTGCACGGTGACACTCCCCGAGGCCATAAAACCTCTCTAGAAAGAAGAGCAGAGCCAGGAGATCAGGCAGATGGTGACTGAGGAGGATGCAGAAGTGGCTGATCACATGAGCCTGTGTGGACCAAGAGATTCGTTACAGCACGATGAACTCACAGCCTTTCCTCCACCACCGGGTGAGTTCCGAGACTCACAGCCTTTCCTCAACCACTGGGTGAGTTCCCAGATTCACAGCTTTTCCTCGACCATTAGACTCAGTTTTTTCTTCTGACACAGGAGACAGCAGTCACTTCACCTGCTTATCATGAAAGCTCCATGTGACAACAATGTGAGAACGCCAGTGAAGGACATTTGAAAAACAAAGTGATTCATGAATCGGGTCCATCACCAGCGACCAACCCCCTGCCCTCACCGGTGCCCTGGGAAACACAAGAATTCACAGGTAATTTTCTTTTAAAGAAGTAACTTTAA
>NW_022143069.1:0-15392 GCF_007565055.1 Rhinopithecus roxellana | reverse complement strand
CATGTACAGGAGCATGCATTCAACAAAGATGCCATCGGTGCATTATAGTGCTAGATTGTGCTGTGAGAAGCACAAGATACAACTGTTTGTGTCCTGAAGTCCATAGGCCAGGAGACTTTTCCTTTTCTGTGACAGATCCAGCATCCAAGGTGACAACCCGGAGGAAAGCTATCTCCAGGGCTTGTTGCCCTTCCTGTCCAATCCCAAGAAAATTACGGTTTATTACAGAGGTTTTAATGCTACATTTAATCTCTCTGAGAAAGTCACACATCTCCCCTCAAAACCCTGATGAGGATTCAGCTCTCTTTAAGTTGGCAGTGGCATCTAGTGGATACCTCCGCACAATGGATATCAGTGATTTTGTGACTTGGTCTAGATTCGACCATATCTCAGTCACCTACAAGCACCTGGAGGGAAAGTGCTTTGGAATTATAGACTGGCTTGTGCAGGAAAACGTGTTTCTTCTCCGCTAGGGAAGGGCATTTTCTCATCACTAAGCAAAGTTGCTTCTTCTTAGCAGACCTAGAAGGAAATGCTGAGTCAGTCATTTGCTAGCTGCGCCACCTGTGGCATGGATCCCAGCTGCTCTGAGACAGCCTTGCACCCTTTATGCAGGCAGGGAGGCAGGGCACAATTTATAAATACT
Organism: Rhinopithecus roxellana; assembly: GCF_007565055.1. NCBI lineage: Eukaryota > Metazoa > Chordata > Mammalia > Primates > Cercopithecidae > Rhinopithecus > Rhinopithecus roxellana. The sequence goes on along the minus strand of NW_022143069.1, from coordinate 14,746 downwards.
TCTTCTGAGCCTTTGCTTTCTCTTGTGCAAAATCAGAATCATGAGAATGCCAGCCCTACCTAGATTCATTTATTCAGCAGATATGTAAACAGCATCTACTGCTGCCCTGGGCACTATGAATATACAGCCAAACAAAACTGGGCACAAAAGCAAGTCAGTCAGAGTCCCTGCCTGAGGTCCACATCAGGAAATGCAAATTAATGTGCTGTGAAGATTAATTTTGGTTAATAAAGGCCTAAAAATCACGTAATCAACAACTTAACATTTGGGAGGTGGGATTGTTACAGTGCTTCAAAAAGTTTCTGAAAACAATTGTTATTGAGCTAGACACACCTTTAAATCAGCCCCACACGCTATGGTGACCAACAAATGATTTCTTCATTGACAATTGTCCTGTAGGAAAACCTCAAAGCAGTGTGATGGGTCACTTCTGTCAAAACGAAAATGAATGGGTCTGCATGGTTTAGGCCTTTCTGGAGTTCACTGGTTCCTCCAAAATGAAGCGGCATCTAACCTTCTGGTGGACTTAACAGTCTGCTAGACCACACTCCCAGAGATCCCAGTTCAGTGGGTTGGGTGAGGCCCAATAATTTAGGTTTCTAACGCTGTACCAGCTGATGCGGATGCTGCTGGCATGGAGATGGCACTTTAAGAACCACTGCTGTGGGATAATGTGTAAAGAAGCCCAGGTCAAGGCACTCTGGTCTTGGTAGCAGGAGCCATGTCTGACGGAGCTGGTTTCCCAGGACTGTGTCATGTTGGCGTCTCTTACAGATTCTAGCTGCGGCCAGTGTGGCGGGCTCCTTTGGGAGTGGGGTGGTGTATGAAAGAGCAGGATTGGAAAAAAGCCTGCCTCTGTGCTCCTGGTGGCCCACTCAGTACCTTGAAAACTGGACCCCTGAAGCCTCACACAGCCTTCTTTCTCCCAACCTGGGCCTCTTCCCCTCAATGACCTCGCTTCTCAGAGGCCAGCATCCCAAAGGGCAGACTTGGAGCCATTACCTGCCCCTGACTGGGGCTGCAGGGAGGGTGCCATGGACTGGGTTCCAGTCCTTTGGGGCCCACATTTGTCTGCCCACATTTGTCTGCTGCCCCTGCCCCCTCACTTGATGGATCCCCTCTTCTGTTCCTTTACTTCCTGTGCTCCAGCTCATAGCTGGTCTGCCTCTGGGCTTCTGAAGCAACAGCCTCAGACACCACTGGAGTGTGCCCTCTCCTGCCCACAGACCCATGGTGACTCCCTGTGGTCTCTTGGTTAAAATGGAAACTGCCCAACTTACTCCAACTCTCCCCACCCCTGAGTAGGTCCAACCTCAGCTTCACTTTCTGCTTTTTTGGCTCCAGCACTTCAACCACAGAAGCCTCTGTATTGTCTGTGCACATGAGATTACATATGTGAAAACATCCGGCCTGTCAGTCCATTGCCTTCCCTTTGCCCTTGGATGTTCATTTCAAAACATCCCCTAGAGTAGGTGTTTTAGTCAGGGTTCTCCAGAGGGACAGAACCAATAGGATATATGTATCCTACATACATACACACACACACACACACACACACACACACACACTATGTATATGTATATGTATGAAAAGGAGTTTATCAGGGAGAATTGGCTCAAATGATCACAAGGCGAAGTCCCATGACAGGCCGTCTGAAAGCTGGGGAAGAAAGCCGTCAGTAGTGACTCAGTCTGAGTCCAGAAGCCTCAAACATAGGGAAGCCAACAGTGTAGCCTTCAGTCTGTGTCCCAAGACCCAAGAGCCCCCCTGCAAACCACTGGTGTAAGTCCAAGAGTCCAAAGGCTAAAGAACCTGGAGTCTGATGTCCAAGGGCAGGAGGAACAGAAGGAAGTATCCAGCATGGGAGAAGGATGAAAGCCAGATGACTCAGCAAGCCAGCTTGTCCCACCTACTTCCATCTGCCTTGCCTTACCCGCGCTGGCGGCTGATTGGATGGTGCCCAACCACATTGAGGACGAGTCTTCCACCTCAGTCCACGGACTCAAACGTCAGTCTCCTCTGACAACACCCTTACCCAGAAGCAATACTTTGTCAGCTATCTAGGCATCCTTCAATTCAATCCAATCAAGTTGACCCCTAATATTAACCTTCAGAGTAGGGATCCTCAGCCTTTTGGTGCCTTGGATCCCTTTGGTATCCTGGTACAGCCGGTGGATCTCTTAAGACAATGATATTTTTAACATAAATGTATATAACTAAATACACGGGATTATAAAAATGCATTGTATGGAGATGGCATTTTGTACTTTTAGAAAGATATTGTGATATGAGGAGTTTTTTTTTTATTAAACCTTACATAACTATCGCAAGATGAGTATAATAACTACCACAGTTTCAAAGTAGTGTTGAGCATAAGTGATACTCTGAGAAATGTGAAAGAAGTGTAATGTGATACTGAAATTTTTATTGGCGACACAGTCACATGTAGTACTACTATCAATGGAGTTTCATGCCTAGGCCCATAGTTTTAGGACATGATCACTTTAAGTTAGAGGTGGGTGAAAATAAAGACGCAGCTCTTTTCCCCACACGTGCAGAGACCTCTGAATTCCAAGCTCTGACCAGGCTTGCTTCACGATGCCCTGAGCACTTTGCCTGCTTAGTGGGCCAAAGAATTACAGACCATTTATTAGTGCATATCGTGTGCTCTTTTCTCTCTTTTTTTTTCCCCCACGAATCTTTGGTATGCTCCATTTATAAAGAAAGAGTGATACAAAAACAAAGAGCACTATTTCAAACTCATGATTGTATTAACACTTAGAATGAAAGGAAAAAATAGGAAACCCATAATCATAGTTGGATATTTTAACACTGCTCTTTCAATAATTCATAAAACAAAAGGCCATACACAATAAAGATAGAAGACTAAACAACGCTGTGAACCAACTTGTGGTAATCGATACTTATAAAATACATCCACTAATATACACCATAAAATACAGTCTTCCTTCAGTATCCGCAGGGGATTGGTTCCAGGACTCCCGTGAATACCAAGATCCTTGGATGCTCGGGTCTCTTATATAAAACGGTATATAGTATTTGCATATAACCTATGCACATACTCCCGTGTACTTTAAATCATCTCTAGACGACTTATAATACCTAATACGATTATGTGAGTGTGGCTATGTTGTATTTTTTAAAATTTGTATTATTACTTTTATTATTGTATTGTCATTTTTATTTCTATTTTATGTTTTAAAATATTTTCAATTGACGGTAGAATCCATGAGTGTGTAACCTGCAGATGTGGAGGGCTGACTGTACACATCTTTTGAAATGTGCTTAGTATTCAGTAAGATACAGGAATTGGGAAACTTTTCCTTAGAGAGAAAAATAGTAAATATTTCAGGTTTTGTAAACTGCTCAACTCTGACGTTTTAGTGTAAAAGCATCCATAAATAATGTATAAATAAATGGGTGTGACCGTATTAAAAAAAAAACCTTAATTGACAATAACAAGCTGCCAGCTCACAGGGCATACTTTGCCAACCCTAAGATACACTATATTCTGGGACCATAACACAAGGTTTAACTAATTCCAAAGGAAGAAAATCATACAGAGTACATCCTCTGTTCACAACCGATTAGAAAACAATAATACTTAGATACATAGAAGAGTCTCAATTATATGGTGCTTAAAAATCACATTTCTGAATTACCCAGGAGTCAAAGAAGAAAGAGCCAAACCTGACATAGATGAAAGACCAATAAAAGACATTGGTTTTTTATTACCAGAAAAGACCAATGTCCCTCATTAACTAAGATCCAAAAATTCTCAATAAAATATTGACAAATTGAATCAAGCAAGCTATAAAAGGATGTTATATAACGATGAAGTGATATTCATTAATAAATACAAGGCTAGTTCAACATTCAGGAATGAATCTAATTCATTCATGACATTAACAGAACAAAGTGATCATCTCAACAGATTCAGAAAAAAAGTATTTTTCAAAATTTAATCTACATTCCTAACTAAAACTTAACAAAATATTAGAAAACTAGGAATGAAAGGATAAAAGTGCTTTATAAGATATATGATTTGCAAATATTTTCTCCCAGTCTTTGGTTGTCTTCTCATTCTCTTTATAATAATTTTTAAAGAACAGAAATGTTAAATTTTTATTTTTAGTTTTTATGGGTACGTAGTAGCTGTATATATTTACGGGGTACAGGAGATATTTTGATACAGGCGTACAATGTGTAATAATCACATCAGGATAAATGGGGTATCCATCACCTCTAACATTGATCATTTATTTGTGTTACTAACATTCCAATTATACGTTTAGTTCTTTTTAAATGTACAACGAATTGTTGTTGATTGTAATCACCCCGTTGTGGTATCGAATACCAGATCGGGGCCAGGCGCGGTGGCTCACGCCTGTAAGCCCAGCACTTTGGGAGGCCAAAGCGGACGGATCACTTGAGGCCAGGAGCTCGAGACCAGTCTGGCCATCATGGCGAAACCCCATCTCTACTAAAAATACAAAAATTAGCCAGGTGTGGTGGAGCAGGCCGGTAATTTCCAGCTACTTGGGAGGCTGAGGCAATAGAATCGCTTGAACGCAGGAGACGGAAGTTGCAGTGAGGGGCGAGATTGCGACACTGCACTCTAGCCTGGGTGACAGAGTGAGACTGTCTCAAAAAAATAAATAAATAAGTCAACTCGAAATACCAGATCTTATTCTTTCTACCTAACTATATTTTTGTACTCATTAACCACCTCCACTTCCCCTAGCCCACACCTTTCCCAGCATGGTTGCCATCATTCTACTTCACTTAACATAATGTCCTGCAGTTCCATCCATGTTGCTGCAAGTGAGAGGATCTCATTCTTTTTATGGCAGAATAGTACTCCACTGTGCATATGTACCACATTTTCTTTGTCCATTTGTCTGTTGATGGACACTTAGGTTGCTTCCAAATCTTGGTTGTTGTGAATAGAGCTGCAATAAAGATGGGAGTGCAGATATCTCTTCAATATAGTGATTTCCTTTCTTTGGGGTATATACCTAGCAGTGGGATTGCTGGATCATATGATAGTTCTAATTTTAGTTGTTTGAGGAACCTCCAAACTGTTTTCCATGGTGGCTGTATTAATTCACATTCCCACCTACAGTGCTGAGGTCTCCCTTTTCTCCACACCCTCGCAAGCATTCCTTATTGCCTGCCTTTTGAATAAAAGCCATTTTAACTGGGGTGAGATGATGTCTCATTGTAGTTTTGATTTGCATTTCTCTGATGGTCAGTGACGTTGAGCACCTTTTCATCTACCTTTGTCATTTGCATGTCTTCTTTTGAGAAATGTCTATTCAGATCTTTTGCCCATATTTAATCAGATTATTAGACTTTTTTGTATTGAGTCGTTTGAGCTCTTAGATTCTGGTTATTATCCTTTGTCAGATGGGCAGTTTGCAAATGTTTTCTCCCGTTCTGTGGGCTGTCTCTTCACTTGTTGATTGTATCCTTTGCTGTGCAGAAGCTATTTAACTAGATGTGATCACATTTGTTCATTTTAGCGTTGGTTGCCTGCGCTTGTGGGTTATTACTCGAGAATTATTACTTTGCCCAGACCAATGTCCTGTAGAGCTTCCCCAGTGTTTCCTGAATTCTTCATCAGTAAAACCAGGCTGATTATACTAGTACCACCTATCTTTGGGAGATGTGGACAGAATTCAATAGCTACAGAAATAGCAAGTGCATAGGACAGAGCCTGACACATAGTGAAGGCTAAATATATGTGAGCTCTTTGCTCCCTCTCAAATAATTAGCTTAGTTTCCTCGCAGGATCTTTTCACACATTCTTCTACCTGGAACTGTCTTTCCCTATGACTTGCCTTGTCTTCATTCAGGTTTCTGCTCAAATATCACCCAGAGAGGCCTTCCCCAGCCCACCATCTCAGGGAATAAAGGGCATTTTGTTTCCCTTTATTCATTTTATTTGACTTTATTTCCCACTTTATAATATACGTGTATGTGATGTCTCCTCCAATAGGATCAAAGTGGCCCAAGGGAAGGCAGTTTTTCTTTTTAGCTTATTGCAATATCCTTGGTTCCTATTAGAAGCATAGCGAACTTTCAGAATGGTCTGTCGACTAAGTGAAAAAACAGCTGGAAGAGGTGCTTAGTATTACCATCCTCATCTTACAGATGAGGTAAAATAATGTCATACAACTAATAGATAGTAGAGTCAGGATTGAACCTCCGCACTCAGACACAACATCCCTCTCTCCAACTAGAGTGTACTCTGTTTGCAAGTGAATTCCATGTTGGATGCAAATGGCCCTCAAATGTCAGATCTAAAAGTTGAAATTGCTAAACATATACATTTCAAAGACCGACAATTGTGTTCTGTTATGTTCGTGCTTCAAATAAGTAAAATGTCCTGTCATTGACGATGAAGAAATTAAATGATCAGCATATATCAGTTCCATGCCATCATTCATGTGAAAGCAGAAAATTCAAAAATACTTTATCCCATTGTTCAAAGAGCAAATGAAAAAATGCTCGGAAAATACCGGAATTTTGAGAAATATCTTCTGTATGATGAAAAATCATTTGGGCCATGAAATATTAATGGAAATTCATAAAGAAACAAAATGATGGCTGTTATCTTTGCCATTCAAACTCAGTCTCGCCTGTGATACCTGTCTACTGAAATGAGAAGGCACCCTTCTAGAAATCTTACAAATCACAAAAGGAAGGTTGGGGTGACCAAAATTTTAGGACATCAACCTTGGATATATCCGTTGGAGACAAGAAAGCATTGTGTCATAATTCGTAGTACATGTATGCATTATTCCTTCAACATAAAATAAGAAAAATAAGAGTTCACTTATAATTACATATCATTCCGTATTTCTTTCTTTGGTTTCATAAATGCCATTGTTTAAACAAGGTGACAATGGGACTAGTTTACAGTGGCAAATAGTAGTAAATAAATGGACTATTTATACGGTAGGTGTGAAAAATGTAACGATATAGCATAATGTTCCTTTCTGTCTTTTGACACAGCAATTTATGGTAACTCTTTTTAGAAAAATTCTTATTGGATTTTAAAATTTTGTTGGCTATATTATTACTTTTTATCATACACAACCAGAACTTTTTCAAAGGCATATGCAGAAACAGCAGTAATAACCACACAGATATTTACCTACATTAAAAAAAAAAAAAAAAAAAAAAACACTGGCATGTTTCATTGTCTCCCAAAATAAAATACTTTTATTTTTTTTCTGTCATACCTCTTCTTTGAACTGCTCGCCATGTTAGAACTTCTTTTGTGTGTGTGTGTGTGTGTGTGTGTGTGTGTGTGGTGTGTGTGTGGCTAATCAGCACTCAACCAGACTTATCATTTACTTAGACATATCCAGTTCTCCTCTTCCCAAGGCCACATTAGATTGCCTCCCGGCATCAGTCCAATGTAATGACATTGCACTAAATATCCTTCAAAAGCGTTTGAGCATGGATTTTACTTCCACCTACAGTAGGTTTTAGATTGTAGAAACTGATTTCCAGGTTTCCAGAAGTGTGCATTTCCTTTCTATACATAAGGCTTGCTTTGTCAGTCAATTGGGTCCTTTGTATCAATGATTCCTCCTATAGGCTGTTCATGGCTAAAGTGTCCATAATTCTTAAACTCTGAAGCACACTGGATGTCATCGTATGTTACATCACTCTTTCTCAGGAAAAAGGTTTTTAAAGATCAAGGGTAATTTGAACTTGCATTGTTGAAGTTGGATTTCCTATACGTTAAATTATTAGCAAAGAAGTTGAGAAAGTCCTGTTTGACATGGAAGCCTTTTGCTAGTGACCCTTTTTTCTCTTGATTTCTCAAGCAGTCTTTTTGCCAAAAGAACAAGTGCCTCTTTTTTTTATTTTTTGCCATGTCAGTTTTCATTACAACCTACACATAGCATGGAACAATTCAGAGGCAGTCAGTTGATAGGTTCTTAAGCTCTTTATGGCCTCTTCAAGGACCTTCACACAGTTTTGGAGAAACGGCATATACATTTCTGCTTTACTGTATCTCTCGTCTCCACTTTACTGTAATCCTTTTCTTTATTCCTATCTTCAGCGTATTTCCAAATAAGAGAATGGCATTCTTCTTGTCTCACACTTTGAAAATATGATTTTATGGGCAGCTGGACATCTTAACATCGTTTCTATGGTTGGCAGCAATGACAGACATCTTATAGTCCCATGTCTCTGTCAAACCTCATTACTTACTTCTGCATGTTCGAGGAAATTAAAAAGTGGCAACAAACCTTCACTATATAGGTCTCAAAATCACAGGTAAGCAAATCACACTTTTCTTCTCATCAGTATTGAGTGCATGGTGTGCAGCATTTACCTCCCTAATCCAGTCTTATGTGTTCTTCCATCTGTCACTAAAATAACACAATAATTTATCTGTCTGTCTTTTTTTTTTTTTTTTTTTTTTGGTTATGCTACCAAGGGTGCATGTTATTTTGTAAATAATTTGTACATTTGTTCTTCAACAACAACAGCAAAACAGTGCCTTTTAAAAGTAAATTATGATTGATTAAGAAATCCAAAAGACCACTCCTTCCATCCATATTCTTTCTCTGGGAAAATAAACACTGTTTCATATTGCAAAGCCATTTTCTGAACCATTTGTTCAAGAGTGGCTTGTTTCCGTCAAAATCTACAATTGGCATGACGTCTGTGAATATGTAGTTCACGGGCATTTTTCATATTTCTCTTGCTATTGTTCCCATGAACATGACTCTTTCTTCCTCCTAATCTCTTGCCCCCACATTACCCTCACTAATCCAATCAAGTCATTTTTAACTTTTTGTTATGAAAACTTCAAACACATAAAAGCAGAAAGCATGTTAGAATGCACTCCATGTACCCATTAATTTCAAGAGCCATCAACTTCAACAATCATTAACTTTCTTCAATCCTTGTTTCATCTATCCTGCATCATACTTTTAATTTTTCTTTTCAGAGTACAGAGAAGCCAAGTATAGACATCAAATCTTTTCATCCGGAAATAGACTTTAATAGGTAAGGGCTGTTTTACCATAAGCAGGATACAATATCATACCCTAGAAAAGACTAAGACTGACCAAACATCATCTACTCTCCAGTACCTTTTCCATTTTCCCAATTGTCTCATGAAAGATTTTCCAGTTCATGTGACCCCATTAAGATCCGAAAAGTTCCACACATTGCATGTAATTTTCAGTGTCTCTTAGAGTCTTTGGATAGATTCCACTTTCTCCTCATTGTTTCTGGGCCATTTCTTTGTTCAAGAAAGTATAACCCGCTCATGTCTTGCCAGGACTGGGGAAACAAACGGGTCCCGGTTTACAAGTCTGGTTGTAAGATAAAGGCAGTCATGGTTCTCTTGATCCTTGAGCCACAGGGTTAGCCTGGGCAGCTTTTGGGTGACTTTCTTCTTATTTTTTCCATTTTCAAAATTTAATATGCTTCATGAATAAACTTTTATAACGAAAAAATGGGCAAGTAAACAGAAACAAAGACTCTTATGCCCTGGCTTTAATTGTCACTGTGGAAGGGGTACATGCTCCACATTCTGTTCATAGCAATTAGAGGCCATCTCTCCCCAACGGTATTTGACCCCAAAACACACACCAGTCTAGGGAACTCGAGCAGTGGGTTACTTTCTCTCCTTACCACTAGTGCACCAGGAGAGTGGTCGATCCGGCAGGATCCCTTGGAAAGGTTGTTCTCCCCTACCCAAGGGTAAAGGTTCCTAGATGGGTTGTCCCTTTGCCCACTTCTGGGAGAAAAAGTCCTGCCTAACCCTCATCCCCTTTATAAATAAGGGGTGAGGCCCGCTTTGAAATAGAGGCCCCTTTGAAACACTCCATTCAGATCTTGCTAGGTCCCCCAGGGAATAGCAGTAAAATTTTGAACCTAGGGTATCAGCTATCACCTTCATCTGTGAGGATCACCCCCACCCCCTGCCTCCCCTTTTGCTTTATATTCAAGAGAGGAGCAGTCCCACCTTGATGCTTCTCATCTAAGTTATATCAGTACAGGTGACAGAGGTCAGGGGTGGTGGGGGTGAGGTTTTCACCCTCTGCTGCTTTCAGGGTTGGGTACTTTCCAGAAGCAAAGCTGTATAATGGGGATGCTATATTGAAATAATAAATGTGAGTATTACTGATTCTTCCACCATAAATGGTTTGCCTTGCAACAGCCCTGATGGCCACAGAGGATATCCCCTTGAGGAAAAGGGTAACATTATATGGGAGAATTAGGTCTCTGGCAATTAGACAAAAGAGGTAAAACACAATGCTTCCCCCCTCCCCAGAAGTGAGACAGAAATAGGATGGAATACACGGAGAGAGAGAGAGAGAGCGACAAAGACAGAGACAGAGACAGAGACAGAGATATAAATTATTTAGCTATATGTGACCTGAAACAATCTTGTGAAAAATCCTACAGGTGGAGGCATTAGATGGATGAGAAAGCCAGATATAGAGGGAGCCATGCGCCGTCCACACTGGGGCGTTCTGACTGTTATAAGAGGAAAGATTTGTTGCAGTCTGTGTGAAGACATGTCAATCAGAGTGGATGTGGAGAGAATGGACCCACGTCTGCACTCCTGAACTTTCCTCAGCTCCCATTTGCTTTAGAAGAGATTGAGAATGTCTCACCAGCCTGATGGAAGGGTCCAGAAGGCAGCTGAATGTTTTCTGGCAAGCACTCCATGGCCACCCCATCCATGGTGAGTAGATCTTGGAGCGCCTTATTCTGCAAAATGAGGTGTGCACGTGCAGAAATGGCAAGAAGAGCCACTGAGGCATGGGAAGGAAACATTAGCAAGTCTATGCATATTCATTTGTATCACTTTATTTTAAAAGTCTAATTTTGGTGTGTGTTTTATATGAGAATTCCGTATTTATACAGTGTTTCCAGTATATAATTTGTAAATTTACAAAGATACATTTATTGTAGGTGTGGGCTCAACATCTTTTATTACTGTTGGTGTATTTGTTTCTCGGTGCTGCTGTGACAAATTGCCACAAACTCTGTGACTGAATACAACAGAAATGTATTATCTCACAGTTCTGGGGGCTAGAAGTCTGAAAGCAAGGTACTGGCAGGACCATGCTACCTCTGAATCCTCCAGGGGAGAGTTCTTCCTTGCCTCTTCCAGCTTCTGGTGCTTATGGCAATCCTCGTGTTCCTTGGCTTGTAGACACCTCACTCCAGTCTCTGCCTTCATATTCACACAGTGTTCTCCTCCCCGTGTGTCTGTGTCTCCGTGTATTCTCTACTCTTTTTTATGAGGGCATCAGTCATGTTGGATTGAGGGTCCACCCCAACTGGGTATGGCTTCCTCTTAATGAATTACATCTGTGAAGACACTGTCTCCAAATAAGGTCACCTTGTGAGGTTCAGGGTGGACATGTATTTTGGGGGGACACCATTCAACCCAGTACAATGTCTGATGAAAAATTATCAGAGACCATTGCCACAGCAAATGTGCACTGAGCACCCCCATTGAAGCCTCAACTCTGAGTGGCAACCAAATCTCATATGGATCCACAATATTTGAAAGAAAAAAAAACGTTCAGTAAGAAAGGAGCACACAGGTTGTATACACATATCAGCAGAATCCAGAGCAGAACGCTCAAAGTGGGGACCGCCCCCCCGCCGCCAACCGCCGCTGCAAAGCCTCTCTAGTATCACTTATGTCACACCCCTTCCTCCAATCCCCAGACATGATTTTATAGAGGGAGATGGAGGTGTCCATAGATCTTAGAATTGACTCAATGATTGCTTGAAAGAGAGTAGCCAGACTGGAAGAGGCTGAAGAATGTTTAATTCATTGGAGAAATGTAACTTGGTCACCCCTGCTCACTTGTAGTAACCGTTGGATTGTGTACTCAGAAAGCAGGATTATTTATGGAAAGCAAACAAGTTTCTTTGTATTTCCACAACAACCTATACTGTATACTGTATTAAAATTTGAGCTCCTGTTAGCAAGATGGTTTGTATCCATGTGGCTCCCTTTCAATTTATGGTGTCTATATCCCTCTAGTGGTTTAGAACTTCACCTAAAAACAGACGTATCTCATATTAGCATTTTGGACCAGCCTGCAGATAATGGAAGGCAATGCCATCTAATATTTAAAAGCAAAGTGTGTATTTTGGACTTGGAGAGACCGATTTCAGATCCTACTTCTGCCGCTTAATAGGAGCCTCACGTGGCAATGTATAAGCTACCTAACCTCTCTGATTCCCAGTTTACTCATCTGGAAAAAGGAGGACTATGATTCCTGTCGCTTAGGGTTGTGGTGAGGCTGAGATGAATGATATGACTACGTACCCAGGACAAAAGAAGTGCTCAATATATATAAGCTATGGATAAGATTCATATTCTTGCTCCATTCTGGAATCTGCCCCCAGGATCAGGGGAGGATTCTGTACCACCTCCAGAGCAACTTAGCACAGCATTTTCCAGCTGTGCTACCACAGAACACAGCCTTGGCTTTAGGATTGCTTTATGCACCATCCCTGAGCTTCAGTGGTTTTCGTCATTAAAATAACTTGGTATCCTTCACTTAAAGATGAGTGACGTAATATTCTCCTGTCAGCTGATATTTTTGTGTGAGTACCTCGCCCACTTGAAATTATTTACAGTCATTACCCTTGATGTCCTTTCCAGTAGATGATCAAAAAGATTCATTCACCCACACACTTCATATTTTGACTGTTTAATATGCACAAGGTACTGTCCTAGGCTTTAGGGGCACATCAGTGAAGAAAGTGTTGCTAACAAGCAGAATTCTGATCCCGTGAAGCTTACATTGTAGCAAAATAATGGGGAATGGATAGAACCATGGACCGACTTGCTGGCCACAGACTTTGCTGTATTTTCCAGAGAAACCAGACAAGATAGACAATCTTTTCCTATCTTGGTAGGAACGTGACCAGCTCCATTGAACTTGCTTATCTATTGTTGTATTTGGCAGTGATAGGTATCATATTTGCTTAGCCACCCCTTGTACTTTAGAAAGCAGTTGCACACACTGTACCTCATTTAATCTTCCTAGCCATGCTGTCAGTAGGCATCACACAGCCCAGAGATAGGGAGGAAGCCATATCTTCTGATTCCAAATCCCATCCATGTTTCTCAGGGCGTAACTAGTAAAGGCAGCTCCAACCCAATGAGAAAATGGAAGATCACAACGCACAGTGTGCAGGGTGAGAGAGAGAGGGACAGAGAGAGAGAGAGAGAGAGAGAGAAAGAGAGAGAGAGAGAGAGGGACAGACAGACAGAGAGAGAGAGAGAGAGAGACAGACAGACAGACAGAGACAGAAAGAGAGAGTGTGCGCGTGCACGTGCACACATCGCATGCTCCTGCGCCTGTTTAGGTCACAGAAGGAGAGTTTTTCAAAGAATGAAGAACAATTGCCTCAGTGCAATCTGTGATGCTTCCACGGCCCAGGGATTAGTACCATATGTGTTGGCCTGCTGGTTGAATCGACCACTCGCAGGATGAATGGGCCAGGTCCTGCCTTCTCAAGCACCACAGTGTCTGATACGCCCAAGGCTTACTTAAGCTCACTATGCACAGGTCTCCCTGGCAGCAAGGTCCACAGTCTTGATGACATGGGAAAGGAAAAGATACTCATTTCCTATCCCTATCCTCATTTCCTATCCCTATCCTCATTTCCTATTCCTATCCTCATTTCGAGTTGAGCACTCTCTATAGTCTGCTAGGGCTGGGGTGGGAATAAGCGGCTGATACAGAGAAGCAGCACGCCACAGCCAGTCCAACTTGCTTCTCTGACTTAGGTCAGGGACATGGCAGCCCCTGAGACTGCTCCCGCCAGTGGTGTCCAAAGGCCACGAACATGGCTTGTGGGTGGTGATTCCTTACTGCAACAGTAGGATGCAGTACGCAGTAGGGTACAGAGGAAGGGGAAGGCTACTGCTGCCCACAAGTTCTTTGCAGGGTGGATACAGTGCATTTCTCTAGTTCCCCCTTTGCTTGCCCATCTCCACTTTGCTGCCAGTTGCACTCATGGGACTATTTTCAGCACACATGTGAAAACACGAATGCTGATGGGAACAGACGGTGGGGCTGCTTTGAGGGAAACCCTAGCATAAAGGTCTAATTGGGTCCTGCTCTAAGCCCAGCACCTTCCACTCTCCTGGCATACCAACGTCTGGCAATTTTCTTGACACTGATCATTCAGAGGCACTTTTCACAATCTAGCTCCTAGACTTAGTCTCACACAACCTCATCACACATCCACACGTTGCTTGCCAGGACTGGAGAGACACAAGTGTTCTGATTAGGAGCCTGTCTGGGGAATGTTGGGCACCATGGTTTTCCTGGCCCTTGGACCACAAGGTCCATGTGGACGTCCTCCTCCAAACCTCCAAAATTCTGTACCCTGCCCTGTCGGAGTCTACTGAGAGAGGGCAGAGGGCTTTGGGATTGTTAACCACATGATAACAAGAGGGAGAGGCCATTTCTCCTCTGCTTAAGCAGAGTCCTGGGTTGAGTCCTGTGGATGGCCAGAGTCTGGTGTTGTTCTTCTTCTTCTTCTTCTCTTCTTCTTCTTTTCTTCTTCTCTTCTCCTTCTCTTCTCCTTCTCCTTCTCCTTCTTTCCTTCTCCTTCTCCTTCTCCTTCTCCTTCTCCTTCTCTTTCTCCTTCTCCTTCTCCTTCTCCTTCTCCTTCTCCTCTTCTCCTTCTCCTT
>NW_022143068.1:0-17146 GCF_007565055.1 Rhinopithecus roxellana | reverse complement strand
AGTATCACTTTAAAGATTCCACGAACATGAGTGATAGCAAACTGCTTCTGAGGTTTAAGTTAAGTCTGTGAGATGAAACCCACAGATCAGAAAGAAGTTTCTCAGAAGCTTCTTTCACGTTTTGAACGGATGGAAATTTCCTTTACCAGCTTAGGCCTCAATGCGATCCAAAGAAGACCTCGCAGTTTCCTCAAAGACAGTGTAATGCCACTGACTCCACGAAACATAAGTGTAAACTCGTGAGATGAACTCCACATCACCAGAAGTTCTAAGGGAAAAGCTTATTTCTAGTTTTTCCACTGAGTATATTTCCTTGTCACCGTAAGCTTCATTGCGCTATGAAGTATCTAATGGCAGATTCTAGAAAACTGTGTTAGCAAACTGATCATGATAGAAAACGTGAACTCTGTGCGTTGCATTCACCACATGCAATGCAGTTCTACAGAGAGCTCTCTCCATTAATTATGGGAGGATATTGCTTTTCACCATAGCCCTAAATGAGTCCCAAATATCACTGTGAGATCCCGGACAAAGAGTTTAGCAAACTGGTCAAGAAGGGAAGGGTGGAACTCTGTGAGATGAAGTCAAACATCAGAAGCAAATCTCTAGCAAGCTTCTCTTCTAGTTAGTAGTGTGAGAGA
Organism: Rhinopithecus roxellana; assembly: GCF_007565055.1. NCBI lineage: Eukaryota > Metazoa > Chordata > Mammalia > Primates > Cercopithecidae > Rhinopithecus > Rhinopithecus roxellana. Next base: position 16,505 of record NW_022143068.1, on the reverse strand, counting down.
TTTCCTTTTCACCATGGGGCCCCTATGGGCTTCCCACGTATCACTGTAAAGAGTCCACGAAAAGAGTGAAGCAAACTTGCTTCCTGGGTTTAGTTAAAGTCGTGAGATGAACCACGATCGAACGAAGTTTCTCAGAAAGCTTCTTTCACGTTTTGAACGGATGAAATTTCCTTTACCAGCTAGGCCTAATGCGATCCAAAGAAGCCCTTCTCAGTTCCCTCAAAGACGTGTTAATGCACCTGCGCCAAGACCACGTGCAACTCTGTGCGATGAACTCACACATCACCAAGAAGTTTCTAAGAAAGCTTCTGTTAGTTTTTCCACTCGGATATTTCCTTTGTCACCGTAAGCTCATTGCGCTATGAAGTATCTAATGGCAGATTTTCTAGACAAAACTGGTTAGCAAACTGATCACTGAGAGAAACGTGCTACTCAGTGAGTTGCATGCACAAATGGCAATGCAGTTCAGAGGATTATCTCCAGTTATTATGGGAGGGGGATTCTTGCTTTTCACCATAGACCTCAATGAGCTCCCAAATATCACTTGCAGAATCCAGGACAACAGTGTTAGCAAAACATGTTCCAGAAGTGAAGGGTGGTGGACTGTGAGATGAAGTCACACATCAGGAAGCAATCTCTAGAAGAAAGCGTTCTCTATAGTTATTATGTGAGGAGATTTCCTTTTTCACCATGGGCCCCTAATTGGCTCCCAAAAAAGATCATTAAAAGATTCACGAAAAAGAGTGAAGCAAACGGCTTCTAGGTTTAGTGAAAGGGTCTGTGAGATGACCTCACAGCTCAGAAAAGAAGGTTCTCAGAACGCTTCGTTCACGTTTGGAACGGATAAATAATTTCCTTTACCAGATAGGCATCAATGCGATCCAAAGAAAGCTTCTCATTTCCTACAAAGACAGTTGTTAATGCATGCTCACGAAACTCAGTGTAACTCTGTGAGATGAACTCACCACATCCCAAGAAGTTTCTAAGAAAGCTTCTTCTAGTTTTTCCACTTGAGTATATTTTCCTTTGTCACCGTAAGTTCATTCGCGCTTCCTGAAGTATCTAAGGCGCAAGATTTCTCGAAAACTTGTGTAGCAAAACGATCACTGAAGAGAAACGTGTAACTCTGTGGTTGAATCACACCTGGCAATTGCAGTTTTCATGAGAGCTTCTCTCCAGTTCATTATGGTGAGGTATTTGCTGGTTCACCATAGCCCTCAATGGCATCCCAATATAACTTTGCAGAAGCCAGGACAACAGTGTTAGCAACTGTTCCAAGAAGGGAAGGGTGGAACTCTGTGAGATGGAAGTCACACATCAGGAAGCAATCTCTAGAAAGCTTCTACTCTACTATTATGTGAGGAGATTCCCTTTTTCACATGGGCCCATATGGGCTACAAAGGATTCCTTTAAAGATTCACGAAAGAGTGATAGCAAACTGCTTCCTGAGGTTTTAAGTTATAGTCTGTGAGATGAACAAAGATCAGAAAGAAGTTCTCAGAAAGTTCTTTCACGTTTTAACGGGATGAAATTTCCTTACCGCGTAGGCTCAATGCGATCCAAAGAACCCTTCTCGTTTTCCTCAAAGACAGGGTTTAATGCACTGCTCCACGAAACAAAGTGATAACTCTGTGAGATGAACTTAAACATCACCAAGAGTTTCTAAGAAGCTTCTTTATGTTTTCCACTGAGTATATTTCCTTTGTAACTAAGCTTGTCATGCGCTCTGAGTATTAATGGCAGATTTCTAGACACTGTGTTAGCAAACTGATCATGAAGAGGAAACGGGTAACTCTGTTGAGTTGCATTCACACATGGCCATGGACAGTTGCTCAGAGAGATATCTTCCAGTTTATTATGGGAGGATATTTGCTTTTCACCATAGCCCTCAATGCAGCTCCCACATATCAATTTGAAGACAGAATCCAGGACAACAGTGGTAGCAAACTGTTCCAAGAAGGGAAGGGTGGAACTCTGTGAGATGAAGTCACACTCAGAAAGCAATCTCTAGAAAAGCTTCTCTCTAGTTATTATGTGAGGAGATTTCCTTTTTCACCATGGGCCCCTATTATGGGCTCCCATATCACTTTAAAGATTCCACGAAAAGTGATAGCAAACTGCTTCCTGAGGTTTAAGTTATAAGTCTGTGAGATGAACTCACAGATCAGAAAGAAGTTCTCAGAAAGCTTCTTTCACGTTTTGAACGGATGAAATTTCCTTTATCAGCGTAGGCCTCAATGCGATCCAAGAAGCCCTTCTCAGTTTCCTCAAAGACAGTGTTAATGGACTGCTCCACGAAACAAAGTGTAACTCTGTGAGATGAATTCACACATCACCAAGAAGTTTCTAAGAAAGCTTCTTTCTAGTTTTCAACTGAGTATATTTCCTTTGTCACCGTAAGCTTCACTGCGCTATGAAGTATCTAATGCAGATTTCTAGAAAACTGTGTTAGCAAACTGATCACTGAAGAAACGTGTAACTCTGTGAGTTGCATTCACACATGGCAATGCAGTTTCTCAGAGAGCTTCTCTCCAGTTATTATGGGAGGATATTTGCTTTTTTACCATAGCCCTCAATGAGCTCCCAAATATCACTTTGCAGAATCCAGGACAACAGTGGTAGCAAACTGTTCCAAGAAGGGAAGGGTGGAACTCTGTGAGATGAAGTCACACATCAGAAAGCAATCTCTAGAAAGCTTCTCTCTAGTTATTATGTGAGGAGATTTCCTTTTTCACATTGGGCCCCTATTATGGGCTCCCAAGTATCACTTTAAATTCCACGAAAACAGTGATAGCAAACTGCTTCCTGAGGTTTAAGTTATAAGTCTGTGAGATGAACTCACAGATCAGAAAGAAGTTTCTCAGAAAGCTTCTTTCACGTTTTGAACGGATGAAATTTCCTTTATCAGCGTAGGCCTCAATGCGATCCAAAGAAGCCCTTCTCAGTTTCCTCAAAGACAGTGTTAATGGACTGCTCCACGAAACATAAGTGTAACTCTGTGAGATGAATTCACACATCACCAAGAAGTTTCTAAGAAAGCTTCTTTCTAGTTTTCAACTGAGTATATTTCCTTTGTCACCGTAAGCTTCACTGCGCTATGAAGTATCTAACTGCAGATTTCTAGAAAACTGTGTTAGCAAACTGATCACTGAAGAGAAACGTGTAACTCTGTGAGTTGCATTCACACATGGCAATGCAGTTTCTCAGAGAGCTTCTCTCCAGTTATTATGGGAGGATATTGCTTTTTCACCATAGCCCTCAATGAGCTCCCAAATATCACTTTGCAGAATCCAGGACAACAGTGTTAGCAAACTGTTCCAAGAAGGGAAGGGTGGAACTCTGTGAGATGAAGTCACACATCAGAAAGCAATCTCTAGAAAGCTTCTCTCTAGTTATTATGTGAGGAGATTTCCTTTTTCACCATGGGCCCCTATTATGGGCTCCCAAGTATCACTTTAAAAGATTCCACGAAAAACAGTGATAGCAAACTGCTTCCTGAGGTTTAAGTTATAAGTCTGTGAGATGAACTCACAGATCAGAAAGAAGTGTCTCAGAAAGCTTCTTTCACGTTTTGAACGGATGAAATTTCCTTTATCAGCGTAGGCCTCAATGCTATCCAATAAAGCCCTTCTCAGTTTCCTCAAGAGACAGTGTTAATGGACTGCTCCACGAAACATAAGTGTAACTCTGGTGAGATGAATTCACACACTCACCAAGAAGTTTCTAAGAAAGCTTCTTTCATTTTCAACTGAGTATATTTCCTTTGTCATCCGTAAGCTTCACTGCGCTATGAGTATCTAACTGCAGATTTCTAGAAAAACTGTGTTAGCCAAACTGATCACTGAAGAGAACGTGTAACTCTGTGAGTTGCATTCACACATGGCAATGCAGTTTCTCAGAGAGCTTCTCTCCAGTTATTATGGGAGGATATCTTGCTTTTTCACCATAGCCCTCAAGAGCTCCCAAATATCACTTTGCAGAATCCAGGACAACAGTGGTAGCAAACTGTTCCAAGAAGGGAAGGGTGGAACTCTGTGAGATGAAGTCACACATCAGAAAGCAATCTCTAGAAAGCTTCTCTCTAGTTATTATGTGAGGAGATTTCCTTTTTCACCATGGGCCCCTATTATGGGCTCCCAAGTATCACTTTAAAGATTCCACGAAAAGAGTGATAGCAAACTGCTTCCTGAGGTTTAAGTTATAAGTCTGTGAGATGAACTCACAGATCAGAAAGAAGTGTCTCAGAAAGCTTCTTTCACGTTTTGAAACGGATGAAATTTCCTTTATCAGCGTAGGCCTCAATGCGATCCAAGAAGCCCTTCTCAGTTTCCTCAAAGACAGTGTTAATGGACTGCTCCACGAAACATAAGTGTAACTCTGTGAGATGAATTCACACATCACCAAGAAGTTTCTAAGAAAGCTTCTTTCTAGTTTTCAACTGAGTATATTTCCTTTGTCACCGTAAGCTTCACTGCGCTATGAAGTATCTAATTGCAGATTTCTAGAAAACTGTGTTAGCAAACTGATCACTGAAGAGAAACGTGTAACTCTGTGAGTTGCATTCACACATGGCAATGCAGTTTCTCAGAGAGCTTCTCTCCAGTTATTATGGGAGGATATTTGCTTTTCACCATAGCCCTCAATGAGCTCCCAAATATCACTTTGCAGAATCCAGGACAACAGTAGTTAGCAAACTGTTCCAAGAAGGGAAGGGTGGAACTCTGTGAGATGAAGTCACACATCAGAAAGCAATCTCTAGAAAGCTTCTCTCTAGTTATTATGTGAGGAGATTTCCTTTTTCACCATGGGCCCCTATTCTGGGCTCCCAAGTATCACTTTAAAGATTCCACGAAAAGAGTGATAGCAAACTGCTTCCTGAGGTTTAAGTTATAAGTCTGTGAGATGAACTCACAGATCAGAAAGAAGTTTCTCAGAAAGCTTCTTTCACGTTTTGAACGGATGAAATTTCCTTTATCAGCGTAGGCCTCAATGCGATCCAAAGAAGCCCTTCTCAGTTTCCTCAAGACAGTGTTAATGGACTGCTCCACGAAACATAAGTGTAACTCTGTGAGATGAATTCACACATCACCAAGAAGTTTCTAAGAAAGCTTCTTTCTAGTTTTCAACTGAGTATATTTCCTTTGTCACCGTAAGCTTCACTGCGCTATGAAGTATCTAACTGCAGATTTCTAGAAAACTGTGTTAGCAAACTGATCACTGAAGAGAAACGTGTAACTCTGTGAGTTGCATTCACACATGGCAATGCAGTTTCTCAGAGAGCTTCTCTCCAGTTATTATGGGAGGATATTGCTTTTTCACCATAGCCCTCAATGAGCTCCCAAATATCACTTTGCAGAATCCAGGACAACAGTGTTAGCAAACTGTTCCAAGAAGGGAAGGGTGGAACTCTGTGAGTTGAAGTCACACATCAGAAAGCAATCTCTAGAAAGCTTCTCTCTAGTTATTATGTGAGGAGATTTCCTTTTTCACCATGGGCCCCTATTATGGGCTCCCAAGTATCACTTTAAAGATTCCACGAAAAGAGTGATAGCAAACTGCTCCCTGAGGTTTAAGTTATAAGTCTGTGAGATGAACTCACAGATCAGAAAGAAGTGTCTCAGAAAGCTTCTTTCACGTTTTGAACGGATGAAATTTCCTTTATCAGCGTAGGCCTCAATGCGATCCAAAGAAGCCCTTCTCAGTTTCCTCAAAGACAGTGTTAATGGACTGCTCCACGAAACATAAGTGTAACTCTGTGAGATGAATTCACACATCACCAAGAAGTTTCTAAGAAAGCTTCTTTCTAGTTTTCAACTGAGTATATTTCCTTTGTCACCGTAAGCTTCACTGCGCTATGAAGTATCTAACTGCAGATTTCTAGAAAACTGTGTTAGCAAACTGATCACTGAGGAGAAACGTGTAACTCTGTGAGTTGCATTCACACATGGCAATGCAGTTTCTCAGAGAGCTTCTCTCCAGTTATTATGGGAGGATATTTGCTTTTTCACCATAGCCCTCAATGAGCTCCCAAATATCACTTTGCAGAATCCAGGACACAGTGTTAGCAAACTGTTCCAAGAAGGGAAGGGTGGAACTCTGTGAGATGAAGTCACACATCAGAAAGCAATCTCTAGAAAGCTTCTCTCTAGTTATTATGTGAGGAGATTTCCTTTTTCACCATGGGCCCCTATTCTGGGCTCCCAAGTATCACTTTAAAGATTCCACGAAAACAGTGATAGCAAACTGCTTCCTGAGGTTTAAGTTATAAGTCTGTGAGATGAACTCACAGATCAGAAAGAAGTGTCCTCAGAAAGCTTCTTTCACGTTTTGAACGGATGAAATTTCCTTTATCAGCGTAGGCCTCAATGCGATCCAAAGAAGCCCTTCTCAGTTTCCTCAAAGACAGTGTTAATGGACTGCTCCACGAAACATAAGTGTAACTCTGTGAGATGAATTCACACATCACCAAGAAGTTTCTAAGAAAGCTTCTTTCTAGTTTTCAACTGAGTATATTTCCTTTGTCACCGTAAGCTTCACTGCGCTATGAAGTATCTAACTGCAGATTTCTAGAAAACTGTGTTAGCAAACTGATCACTGAAGAGAAACGTGTAACTCTGTGAGTTGCATTCACACATGGCAATGCAGTTTCTCAGAGAGCTTCTCTCCAGTTATTATGGGAGGATATTTGCTTTTTCACCATAGCCCTCAATGAGCTCCCAAATATCACTTTGCAGAATCCAGGACAACAGTGGTAGCAAACTGTTCCAAGAAGGGAAGGGTGGAACTCTGTGAGATGAAGTCACACATCAGAAAGCAATCTCTAGAAAGCTTCTCTCTAGTTATTATGTGAGGAGATTTCCTTTTTCACCATGGGCCCCTATTCTGGGCTCCCAAGTATCACTTTAAAGATTCCACGAAAAGAGTGATAGCAAACTGCTTCCTGAGGTTTAAGTTATAAGTCTGTGAGATGAACTCACAGATCAGAAAGAAGTGTCTCAGAAAGCTTCTTTCACGTTTTGAACGGATGAAATTTCCTTTATCAGCGTAGGCCTCAATGCGATCCAAAGAAGCCCTTCTCAGTTTCCTCAAAGACAGTGTTAATGGACTGCTCCACGAAACATAAGTGTAACTCTGTGAGATGAATTCACACATCACCAAGAAGTTTCTAAGAAAGCTTCTTTCTAGTTTTCAACTGAGTATATTTCCTTTGTCACCGTAAGCTTCACTGCGCTATGAAGTATCTAACTGCAGATTTCTAGAAAACTGTGTTAGCAAACTGATCACTGAAGAGAAACGTGTAACTCTGTGAGTTGCATTCACACATGGCAATGCAGTTTCTCAGAGAGCTTCTCTCCAGTTATTATGGGAGGATATTTGCTTTTTCACCATAGCCCTCAATGAGCTCCCAAATATCACTTTGCAGAATCCAGGACAACAGTGGTAGCAAACTGTTCCAAGAAGGGAAGGGTGGAACTCTGTGAGATGAAGTCACACATCAGAAAGCAATCTCTAGAAAGCTTCTCTCTAGTTATTATGTGAGGAGATTTCCTTTTTCACCATGGGCCCCTATTCTGGGCTCCCAAGTATCACTTTAAAGATTCCACGAAAACGAGTGATAGCAAACTGCTTCCTGAGGTTTAAGTTATAAGTCTGTGAGATGAACTCACAGATCAGAAAGAAGTGTCTCAGAAAGCTTCTTTCACGTTTTGAACGGATGAAATTTCCTTTATCAGCGTAGGCCTCAATGCGATCCAAAGAAGCCCTTCTCAGTTTCCTCAAAGACAGTGTTAATGGACTGCTCCACGAAACATAAGTGTAACTCTGTGAGATGAATTCACACATCACCAAGAAGTTTCTAAGAAAGCTTCTTTCTAGTTTTCAACTGAGTATATTTCCTTTGTCACCGTAAGCTTCACTGCGCTATGAAGTATCTAATTGCAGATTTCTAGAAAACTGTGTTAGCAAACTGATCACTGAAGAGAAACGTGTAACTCTGTGAGTTGCATTCACACATGGCAATGCAGTTTCTCAGAGAGCTTCTCTCCAGTTATTATGGGAGGATATTTGCTTTTTCACCATAGCCCTCAATGAGCTCCCAAATATCACTTTGCAGAATCCAGGACAACAGTGGTAGCAAACTGTTCCAAGAAGGGAAGGGTGGAACTCTGTGAGATGAAGTCACACATCAGAAAGCAATCTCTAGAAAGCTTCTCTCTAGTTATTATGTGAGGAGATTTCCTTTTTCACCATGGGCCCCTATTCTGGGCTCCCAAGTATCACTTTAAAGATTCCACGAAAAGAGTGATAGCAAACTGCTTCCTGAGGTTTAAGTTATAAGTCTGTGAGATGAACTCACAGATCAGAAAGAAGTTTCTCAGAAAGCTTCTTTCACGTTTTGAACGGATGAAATTTCCTTTATCAGCGTAGGCCTCAATGCGATCCAAAGAAGCCCTTCTCAGTTTCCTCAAAGACAGTGTTAATGGACTGCTCCACGAAACATAAGTGTAACTCTGTGAGATGAATTCACACATCACCAAGAAGTTTCTAAGAAAGCTTCTTTCTAGTTTTCAACTGAGTATATTTCCTTTGTCACCGTAAGCTTCACTGCGCTATGAAGTATCTAATTGCAGATTTCTAGAAAACTGTGTTAGCAAACTGATCACTGAAGAGAAACGTGTAACTCTGTGAGTTGCATTCACACATGGCAATGCAGTTTCTCAGAGAGCTTCTCTCCAGTTATTATGGGAGGATATTTGCTTTTTCACCATAGCCCTCAATGAGCTCCCAAATATCACTTTGCAGAATCCAGGACAACAGTGGTAGCAAACTGTTCCAAGAAGGGAAGGGTGGAACTCTGTGAGATGAAGTCACACATCAGAAAGCAATCTCTAGAAAGCTTCTCTCTAGTTATTATGTGAGGAGATTTCCTTTTTCACCATGGGCCCCTATTATGGGCTCCCAAGTATCACTTTAAAGATTCCACGAAAAAGTGATAGCAAACTGCTTCCTGAGGTTTAAGTTATAAGTCTGTGAGATGAACTCACAGATCAGAAAGAAGTGTCTCAGAAAGCTTCTTTCACGTTTTGAACGGATGAAATTTCCTTTATCAGCGTAGGCCTCAATGCGATCCAAAGAAGCCCTTCTCAGTTTCCTCAAAGACAGTGTTAATGGACTGCTCCACGAAACATAAGTGTAACTCTGTGAGATGAATTCACACATCACCAAGAAGTTTCTAAGAAAGCTTCTTTCTAGTTTTCAACTGAGTATATTTCCTTTGTCACCGTAAGCTTCACTGCGCTATGAAGTATCTAACTGCAGATTTCTAGAAAACTGTGTTAGCAAACTGATCACTGAAGAGAAACGTGTAACTCTGTGAGTTGCATTCACACATGGCAATGCAGTTTCTCAGAGAGCTTCTCTCCAGTTATTATGGGAGGATATTTGCTTTTTCACCATAGCCCTCAATGAGCTCCCAAATATCACTTTGCAGAATCCAGGACAACAGTGGTAGCAAACTGTTCCAAGAAGGGAAGGGTGGAACTCTGTGAGATGAAGTCACACATCAGAAAGCAATCTCTAGAAAGCTTCTCTCTAGTTATTATGTGAGGAGATTTCCTTTTTCACCATGGGCCCCTATTCTGGGCTCCCAAGTATCACTTTAAAGATTCCACGAAAAGAGTGATAGCAAACTGCTTCCTGAGGTTTAAGTTATAAGTCTGTGAGATGAACTCACAGATCAGAAAGAAGTTTCTCAGAAAGCTTCTTTCACGTTTTGAACGGATGAAATTTCCTTTATCAGCGTAGGCCTCAATGCGATCCAAAGAAGCCCTTCTCAGTTTCCTCAAAGACAGTGTTAATGGACTGCTCCACGAAACATAAGTGTAACTCTGTGAGATGAATTCACACATCACCAAGAAGTTTCTAAGAAAGCTTCTTTCTAGTTTTCAACTGAGTATATTTCCTTTGTCACCGTAAGCTTCACTGCGCTATGAAGTATCTAATTGCAGATTTCTAGAAAACTGTGTTAGCAAACTGATCACTGAAGAGAAACGTGTAACTCTGTGAGTTGCATTCACACATGGCAATGCAGTTTCTCAGAGAGCTTCTCTCCAGTTATTATGGGAGGATATTTGCTTTTTCACCATAGCCCTCAATGAGCTCCCAAATATCACTTTGCAGAATCCAGGACAACAGTGGTAGCAAACTGTTCCAAGAAGGGAAGGGTGGAACTCTGTGAGATGAAGTCACACATCAGAAAGCAATCTCTAGAAAGCTTCTCTCTAGTTATTATGTGAGGAGATTTCCTTTTTCACCATGGGCCCCTATTCTGGGCTCCCAAGTATCACTTTAAAGATTCCACGAAAAGAGTGATAGCAAACTGCTTCCTGAGGTTTAAGTTATAAGTCTGTGAGATGAACTCACAGATCAGAAAGAAGTGTCTCAGAAAGCTTCTTTCACGTTTTGAACGGATGAAATTTCCTTTATCAGCGTAGGCCTCAATGCGATCCAAAGAAGCCCTTCTCAGTTTCCTCAAAGACAGTGTTAATGGACTGCTCCACGAAACATAAGTGTAACTCTGTGAGATGAATTCACACATCACCAAGAAGTTTCTAAGAAAGCTTCTTTCTAGTTTTCAACTGAGTATATTTCCTTTGTCACCGTAAGCTTCACTGCGCTATGAAGTATCTAACTGCAGATTTCTAGAAAACTGTGTTAGCAAACTGATCACTGAGAGAAACGTGTAACTCTGTGAGTTGCATTCACACATGGCAATGCAGTTTCTCAGAGAGCTTCTCTCCAGTTATTATGGGAGGATATTTGCTTTTTCACCATAGCCCTCAATGAGCTCCCAAATATCACTTTGCAGAATCCAGGACAACAGTGGTAGCAAACTGTTCCAAGAAGGGAAGGGTGGAACTCTGTGAGATGAAGTCACACATCAGAAAGCAATCTCTAGAAAGCTTCTCTCTAGTTATTATGTGAGGAGATTTCCTTTTTCACCATGGGCCCCTATTCTGGGCTCCCAAGTATCACTTTAAAGATTCCACGAAAAGAGTGATAGCAAACTGCTCCCTGAGGTTTAAGTTATAAGTCTGTGAGATGAACTCACAGATCAGAAAGAAGTGTCTCAGAAAGCTTCTTTCACGTTTTGAACGGATGAAATTTCCTTTATCAGCGTAGGCCTCAATGCGATCCAAAGAAGCCCTTCTCAGTTTCCTCAAGACAGTGTTAATGGACTGCTCCACGAAACATAAGTGTAACTCTGTGAGATGAATTCACAATCACCAAGAAGTTTCTAAGAAGCTTCTTTCTAGTTTTCAACTGAGTATATTTCCTTTGTCACCAGTAAGCTCTTCACTGCCGCTATGAAGTATCTACCTGCAGATTTCTAGAAAACTGTGTTAGCAAACTGATCACTGAAGAGAAACGTGTAACTCTGTGAGTTGCATTCACACATGGCAATGCCAGTTTCTCAGAGAGCTTCTCTCCAGTTATTATGGAGGATCTTTGCTTTTTCACCATAGCCCTCAATGAGCTCCCAAATATACTTTGCAGAATCCAGGACAACAGTGGTAGCAAACTGTTCCAAGAAGGGAAGGGTGGAACTCTGTGAGATGAAGTCACACATCAGAAAGCAATCTCTAGAAAGCTTCTCTCTAGTTATTATGTGAGGAGATTCCTTTTTCACCATGGGCCCCCCTATTCTGGGCTCCCAAGTATCACTTTAAAGATTCCACGAAAAGAGTGATAGCAAACTGCTTCCCTGAGGTTTTAAGTTATAAGTCTGTGAGATGAACTCACAGATCAGAAAGAAGTGTCTCTAGAAAGCTTCTCTTTCACGTTTTGAACGGATGAAATTTCCTTTATCAGCGTAGGGCCTCAATGCGATCCAAAGAAGCCCTTCTCAGTTTCCTCAAAGACAGTGTTACTGGACTGCTACACTGAAACATAAGGTTGTAACTCTGTGAGATGAATTCACACATCACCAAGAAGTTTCTAAGAAAGCTTCTTTCTAGTTTTCAACTGAGTATATTTCCTTTGTCACCGTAAGCTTCACTGCGCTATGAAGTATCTAACTGCAGATTTCTAGAAAACTGTGTTAGCAAACTGATCACTGAGAGAAACGTGTAACTCTGTGAGTTGCATTACAACTGGCAATGCAGTTTCTCAGAGAGCTTCTCTCCAGTTATTATGGGAGGATATTTGCTTTTTCACCATAGCCCTCAATGAGCTCCCAAATATCACTTTGCAGAATCCAGGACAACAGTGGTAGCAAACTGTTCCAAGAAGGGAAGGGTGGAACGCTGTGAGATGAAGTCACACATCAGAAAGCAATCTCTAGAAAGCTCTTCTCTAGTTATTATGTGAGGAGATTTCCTTTTTCATCCCATGGGCCCCTATTATGGGCTCCCAAGTATCACTTTAAAGATTCCACGAAAACAGTGATAGCAAACTGCTTCCTGAGGTTTAAGTTATAAGTCTGTGAGATGAACTCACAGATCAGAAAGAAGTTCTCAGAAAGCTTCTTTCACGTTTTGAACGGATGAAATTTCCTTTATCAGCGTAGGCCTCAATGCGATCCAAAGAAGCCCTTCTCAGTTTCCTCAAAGACAGTGTTAATGGACTGCTCCACGAAACATAAGTGTAACTCTGTGAGATGAATTCACACATCACCAAGAAGTTTCTAAGAAAGCTTCTTTCTAGTTTTCAACTGAGTATATTTCCTTTGTCACCGTAAGCTTCACTGCGCTATGAAGTATCTAATGCAGATTTCTAGAAAACTGTGTTAGCAAACTGATCACTGAAGAGAAACGTGTAACTCTGTGAGTTGCATTCACACATGGCAATGCAGTTTCTCAGAGAGCTTCTCTCCAGTTATTATGGGAGGATATTTGCTTTTTCACCATAGCCCTCAATGAGCTCCCAAATATCACTTTGCAGAATCCAGGACAACAGTGGTAGCAAACTGTTCCAAGAAGGGAAGGGTGGAACTCTGTGAGATGAAGTCACACATCAGAAAGCAATCTCTAGAAAGCTTCTCTCTAGTTATTATGTGAGGAGATTTCCTTTTTCACCCTGGGCCCCCTATTATGGGCTTCCCAAGTATCACTTTAAAGATTCCACGAAAACGAGTGATAGCAAACTGCTTCCTGAGGTTTAAGTTATAAGTCTGTGAGATGAACTCACAGATCAGAAAGAAGTTTCTCAGAAAGCTTCTTTCACGTTTTTGAACGGATGAAATTTCCTTTATTCAGCGTAGGCCTCAATGCGATCCAAAGAAGCCCTTCTCAGTTTCCTCAAAGACAGTGTTAATGGACTGCCTCCACGAAACATAAGTGTAACTCTGTGAGATCGAATTCACACATCACCAAGAAGTTTCTAAGAAAGCTTCTTTCTAGTTTTCAACTGAGTATATTTCCTTTGTCACCGTAAGCGTCACTGCGCTATGAACGTATCTAACTGCAGATTTCTAGGAAAACTGTGTTAGCAAACTGATCACTGAAGGAAACGTGTAACTCTGTGAGTTGCATTCACACATGGCAATGCAGTTTCTCAGAGAGCTTCTCTCCAGTTATTATGGGAGGATATTTGCTTTTTCACCATAGCCCTCAATGAGCTCCCAAATATCACTTTGCAGAATCCAGGACAACAGTGTAGCAAACTGTTCCAAGAAGGGAAGGGTGGAACTCTGTGAGATGAAGTCACACATCAGAAAGCAATCTCTAGAAAGCTTCTCTCTAGTTATTATGTGAGGAGATTTCCTTTTTCACCATGGGCCCCTATTATGGGCTCCCAAGTATCACTTTAAAGATTCCACGAAAAGTGATAGCAAACTGCTTCCTGAGGTTTAAGTTATAAGTCTGTGAGATGAACTCACAGATCAGAAAGAAGTTTCTCAGAAAGCTTCTTTCACGTTTTGAACGGATGAAATTTCCTTTATCAGCGTAGGCCTCAATGCGATCCAAAGAAGCCCTTCTCAGTTTCCTCAAAGACAGTGTTAATGGACTGCTCCACGAAACATAAGTGTAACTCTGTGAGATGAATTCACACATCACCAAGAAGTTTCTAAGAAAGCTTCTTTCTAGTTTTCAACTGAGTATATTTCCTTTGTCACCGTAAGCTTCACTGCGCTATGAAGTATCTAACTGCAGATTTCTAGAAAACTGTGTTAGCAAACTGATCACTGAAGAGAAACGTGTAACTCTGTGAGTTGCATTCACACATGGCAATGCAGTTTCTCAGAGAGCTTCTCTCCAGTTATTATGGGAGGATATTTGCTTTTTCACCATAGCCCTCAATGAGCTCCCAAATATCACTTTGCAGAATCCAGGACAACAGTGTAGCAAACTGTTCCAAGAAGGGAAGGGTGGAACTCTGTGAGATGAAGTCACACATCAGAAAGCAATCTCTAGAAAGCTTCTCTCTAGTTATTATGTGAGGAGATTTCCTTTTTCACCATGGGCCCCTATTATGGGCTCCCAAGTATCACTTTAAAGATTCCACGAAAAGAGTGATAGCAAACTGCTTCCTGAGGTTTAAGTTATAAGTCTGTGAGATGAACTCACAGATCAGAAAGAAGTTCTCAGAAAGCTTCTTTCACGTTTTGAACGGATGAAATTTCCTTTATCAGCGTAGGCCTCAATGCGATCCAAAGAAGCCCTTCTCAGTTTCCTCAAAGACAGTGTTAATGGACTGCTCCACGAAACATAAGTGTAACTCTGTGAGATGAATTCACACATCACCAAGAAGTTTCTAAGAAAGCTTCTTTCTAGTTTTCAACTGAGTATATTTCCTTTGTCACCGTAAGCTTCACTGCGCTATGAAGTATCTAATGCAGATTTCTAGAAAACTGTGTTAGCAAACTGATCACTGAAGAGAAACGTGTAACTCTGTGAGTTGCATTCACACATGGCAATGCAGTTTCTCAGAGAGCTTCTCTCCAGTTATTATGGGAGGATATTTGCTTTTTCACCATAGCCCTCAATGAGCTCCCAAATATCACTTTGCAGAATCCAGGACAACAGTGGTAGCAAACTGTTCCAAGAAGGGAAGGGTGGAACTCTGTGAGATGAAGTCACACATCAGAAAGCAATCTCTAGAAAGCTTCTCTCTAGTTATTATGTGAGGAGATTTCCTTTTTCACCATGGGCCCCTATTATGGGCTCCCAAGTATCACTTTAAAGATTCCACGAAAAAGTGATAGCAAACTGCTTCCTGAGGTTTAAGTTATAAGTCTGTGAGATGAACTCACAGATCAGAAAGAAGTTTCTCAGAAAGCTTCTTTCACGTTTTGAACGGATGAAATTTCCTTTATCAGCGTAGGCCTCAATGCGATCCAAAGAAGCCCTTCTCAGTTTCCTCAAAGACAGTGTTAATGGACTGCTCCACGAAACATAAGTGTAACTCTGTGAGATGAATTCACACATCACCAAGAAGTTTCTAAGAAAGCTTCTTTCTAGTTTTCAACTGAGTATATTTCCTTTGTCACCGTAAGCTTCACTGCGCTATGAAGTATCTAACTGCAGATTTCTAGAAAACTGTGTTAGCAAACTGATCACTGAAGAGAAACGTGTAACTCTGTGAGTTGCATTCACACATGGCAATGCAGTTTCTCAGAGAGCTTCTCTCCAGTTATTATGGGAGGATATTTGCTTTTTCACCATAGCCCTCAATGAGCTCCCAAATATCACTTTGCAGAATCCAGGACAACAGTGTTAGCAAACTGTTCCAAGAAGGGAAGGGTGGAACTCTGTGAGATGAAGTCACACATCAGAAAGCAATCTCTAGAAAGCTTCTCTCTAGTTATTATGTGAGGAGATTTCCTTTTTCACCATGGGCCCCTATTATGGGCTCCCAAGTATCACTTTAAAGATTCCACGAAAAGTGATAGCAAACTGCTTCCTGAGGTTTAAGTTATAAGTCTGTGAGATGAACTCACAGATCAGAAAGAAGTGTCTCAGAAAGCTTCTTTCACGTTTTGAACGGATGAAATTTCCTTTCAGCGTAGGCCTCAATGCGATCCAAAGAAGCCCTTCTCAGTTTCCTCAAAGACAGTGTTAATGGACTGCTCCACGAAACATAAGTGTAACTCTGTGAGATGAATTCACACATCACCAAGAAGTTTCTAAGAAAGCTTCTTTCTAGTTTTCAACTGAGTATATTTCCTTTGTCACCGTAAGCTTCACTGCGCTATGAAGTATCTAATGCAGATTTCTAGAAAACTGTGTTAGCAAACTGATCACTGAAGAGAAACGTGTAACTCTGTGAGTTGCATTCACACATGGCAATGCAGTTTCTCAGAGAGCTTCTCTCCAGTTATTATGGGAGGATATTTGCTTTTTCACCATAGCCCTCAATGAGCTCCCAAATATCACTTTGCAGAATCCAGGACAACAGTGTTAGCAAACTGTTCCAAGAAGGGAAGGGTGGAACTCTGTGAGATGAAGTCACACATCAGAAAGCAATCTCTAGAAAGCTTCTCTCTAGTTATTATGTGAGGAGAT